>NW_017203035.1:0-6169 GCF_001704415.2 Capra hircus
ACGGGGAGTTAGTCCTCGGCTCGAGTCAGGGAATGCACGAGCGCTTTCCTCCCGAGCTGTAGTAGCAGAGTCACGCTTCCCGTGCGCATGGATCAAGGGATCTGTGGCTTTCCCTCAAGGCTTTCCCACGAGGCTTTCCTCGAGGCTTTCCCCACAGGGCTGTCCCACATGCCACTGTGGAGTGAATCGATCCTCGGCGTGAAAGTCGAGGCAGTGCAGGGAAAACAGGTTCTCCTGGAAAGGACCTGAGACATCTGGGGGACTCTGGAATGGTGCACGACCCTGGAGTTCCTCTCGCCTTCCTGTGGAAAGGGTCTTCTCTTGAGAATGGACAGGAACGCTGGGAATTCTTTCGCGGACCACGCAGGGAAAGGATCCCTCATCTCGAGCTACAAGGCAGAAACGGGGCTCCTCTGGATGTCGGCGGACCTCATGCTTCCTCTGAAGTGGAGACGGGTATGTTGGGGAACTTCTTGAGTTGCAGCAAGGTGTGAAGGACTCTTTGGGAATTTCCAGAGGTTAGATGTGATAGCCTCGAGACGCCTCAGCGGAAATGGGCCTAATTTCGACTGGAGGGAGAACCTCCTGGATTTTCTCGAGTTGCGGCAGGTGCTCTCGACTTATGACGGGGCCCTCCGGGACCCGTATGGTGTCATCAGGAAAGGCCAGTCCCCATGCGAGTTGCTAGGGGGACACTCCGGATTTCTCTCCCGTCGATGCTGGGGCCTAACACCTTGTGTGGAGTCGGGGCCGGAGCCTGAGGATGCCTCTGCAGTGCTGACATGGATCTTGAGGTACTTCTGCAGTCTCCACAGGGGAGACAGTCCTCGTCTCGAGTGGGCTCATGCACCTGCACTTTCCTTCCGAGCTGTAGCAGCAGTGTCATGCTTCCCTTCGCGTGGATCAAGGGATCTGTGGATTTCCCTCCAGGCTTTCCCACGAGGCTTTCCCACGATGCTTTCCCACAGGGCTGTCCCAAGTGCCACCGTGGTGGGAGTCGATCCTCGGCGTCAAAGCCGAGGCATTGCAGGGAAAACAGGTTCCTCTGGAATGAAATGAGGCATCTGAGGGCCTCTTGGAATGGTGACACGACCCTGGAATTCCTCTCGCATTTCCTGTGGAGAGTGCCTCCTCTTGAGATGCGATGGGAATGCCGGAAATTCTTTCCCGAACAAGCAGGGAAAGGATCCCTCATGTCCAGCTGCGAGGCGGAAACGGGGCTCCTCTGGAAGCGGGCGGGACCCTCGTGCTTCCTCTCGAGTGGAGACGGGTATGTCGGAGAACTTCTTGACTTGCAACTAGGTTGTGAAGGACACTTTCGACATTCCAGAGGTTAGTTGTTCTTAGCCTCGAGACGCCTGAGCGGAAATGGGCCTCATCTCGCCTGGAGGGGAGAACCTCTTGGATTTTCTCGAGTTGCGGCAGGTGCTCTCGAGTTACAACGGAGACCTCAGGGACCCGCTCTGGTGACCTCAGGAAAGGCCAGTCCCCATGCGAGTTGCTACAGGGCCTCTCAGGATTCCTCTCCTTCGATGCCGGGGCCAAAGACCTTGTGTGGAGTCGGGGCCGGAACCTGAGGATTCCTCTCCAGTACTGACATGGATCTTGGCGTAATTCTGGAGTCTCCCAAGGGGCGTCAGTCCTCGTCTCGAGTAGGGGCATGCACGTGCGCTTTCCTCCCGAGCTATAAGGCAGTGTCACGCTTCCCGTCTCGTGGATCAAGGGATCTGTGGTTTCCCTCGAGTCTTTCCCATGGGGCTTTCCCACAGTGCTATTCCACGTGCCACCATTGTGTGAGTCGATCCTCGGCGTTAAAGTCGAAGCAGTGCAGAGAAAACAGGAACCTCCTTCCCCACAGTAGGGGGTACACTGTCCCTTGGGCGGGTTTCTCCAGGGCACTCGCGCTGGAGGGTTGCCAGTGGAGTTGCGGGGCCTCAGGCTCCACATGAGCAAAGCCCCCAAATGGCATTAGCTGTCAGTCCAGAGGCTGGCCCCTCAGGTCTCTGGCTGGAGCCTTGGGCTCCAGGCAACTCCACAGCCCTCGGGGGTGGCGCTCTGGGACTGCTGTAGGGAAAGGATGCCAAGAGCCCACGGAGGAGTTGGGGAGGGGGCAGGGGGGAAACGGAGGCGAGGACAGCGAGGGATCTAGGTGGAGGCGCTGGAGAGAGCGTCCCGGTGTCCTGGAATGCCTTGGATGACCCAGCGGGGAACAGTCAAGGCCCAGGGACTTGTGGAATGTGAAAAGGCGGGAAACCCCAGAGCAAGGCAGGCTGGGGAAGGGGGCCGTGGGCGGCCAGTTCAAAGGGACCTAGGGGCGTTTCCTAGGTGGTGAGCTCCCTTGGCACTGCTTGAGGGCCCCTGATTGATCCACCCTGGGTTGATCCCACCCCCCTCGGCGAGGCAGAGGCCACAAACCAAAGCCCCCGAAGTGCCCGCCCACCCCGACGAGGATCTTGGCAGTCCGGGCCACAGCCATGCCCGGGAAAAGCCCACTCGCTCCACGGACTCCGTCCAGGGTCTCTGCTTGGAAAGAGGCCAGGGGCGGCACCCTCCATCTACCCACCCAAACCCTATTGACGTCAATGGGGGGGAGCCGCCTCCCGCTCTCCAGAGTCCTGAGCTGCTTGGTCCCCACCGCTCGGCCAGCAGTCTGCAGCGTGCCCGTGTGCCTCTCCCACCATGGCTTTGTCCGGCTCCTCCAGCACCTCAAGCGGTACGTTTGCCCTCGGTCCCTGGGGTCGGATCACGTCTCAGGGGATTTGCGTGTGCCCGGGCAAAGGCTCTCGGCCAACGTGTCGACCCCCCCCCCGTCCGAGTACGGTGGGGACCCATCTCCCGGGCCCGGGGTTCCTAGGCGTCAGGTGTGCCCAAAGTCGGAGGGCGTGGCATCGTTCGTTCATCTTGCTCCTTTGGCACACACATGGCTTCTCCGTTCTCTTTTCTGGGAAGACAGTGTTGTTTCAGGGGCGCGCGCTGAGGGGGCGTGGGCCCGAGGTTGGGAGGTGGTTGGAGCGGGTGCTGTTTTGGGATGAGGCCCTTTTATCCTCACATCTTCCTGTGGGAATGGGAGTCGGGGAGCCTCTGTTGGCCTTGCTGCCTTCAGTGGTTTCCTCTGCACAGGGGCCCTAGTGGGCTTCTGCCTTCTGTCAGGCGTTACCGGGTTTGGGCTTCGCTTTGGGGGCGTTGGCCTTTGCCTTGGCCTGGGCCTTGGCCTTGCCCTTGGCGTTGCCCTTGCCCTTGCCCTTGGACTTGGCCTTACCTTGCCCTTGCCCTTGCCCTTGAACTTGACCTTGGGACCTTGAACTTGACCTTGACCTTGATCTTGACCTTGAACTTGACCTTCACCTTGAACTTGAACTTGAACTTGACCTTGAAACTTGAATTTGACCTTGACCTTGACCAACAACGGTAGACCTCCAGATTTGCTCAGAGCACCGGGAGTCCTGAGGTAGGGCCCTGTATCTCCCCTTCCCTTTGTGATCATTGCAAAGACATTCCTAGCTGATAGCCCATGAAGAAGCCAGCAGTGGGAGTGTGTTTGACACGACTGTGCGCCTTCCTGGCCTCAACTCCACAAGGGGCCTTACCTCTCGAAGTAGGCCCCATGTCCCCTTGGGGAGGTGTCATGCCTCTTTTCTCCTCACTGCCAAAGGGTGGAGCAAAGCTCGCTCTGTCAGAGGTACAAAAACAGCAAATGAATGGATTTTCAACCTCTTGCTAGGCTGCACACTTTCAGGGCCCACTTTACTGAAACAGGTGCTCTGTGGCCCGTGGTTGGGTATGCAGGTTCACAAACAGGGTGAGATCCTGTGCAAGCCAAGAATTTTCCTGAAAGACCTAGGCTCACTAGAGCTCTCCTCCAGAGCAAAGGGGATAGAGGGATGTATGGAGGAGTCTTTGCCTTTCCCTGTGAGTGTGGGGCTACTCCCTACGGCCCCAAGCTCAGGGATAACTGCCTCTAAGAAAGGAATGGCAAGAAGCGCTATTCTTGGAGGTTGGGACAGGGAGTTCGCAGCATGTGGGGAAAGAAAGACTTCTTCGGGGAAGAAGAGGCAACCACTGCGGGTGTGTTGCAAGCCTCTATTTGGAAGGAACAGGTTTGCTTATACAACTCAAGACAACCCACTCTGGTGCCTCAGGAAAGGCCAGTCCCCATGCGAGTTCCTTCGGGGGCCTCTCGGGATTCCTCTCCGTCCGATGCCGGGGCCTAAGACTTGTGTGGAGTCGGTGCCGGAACCTGAGGTTTCCTCTCCAGTGCTGACATGGATCTTGGGGTACATCTGGAGTCTCCCCAGAGGAGTCAATCCTCGTCTCGAGCAGGGGCATGCACGTGCGCTTTCCTCCCGAGCTGTAGCAGCAGTGGCACGCTTCCCGTCGAGTGGATCAAGGGATCTGTGGCTTTCCCTCGAGGCTTTCCCACGAGGCTTTCCCACGAGTCTTTCCCACAGGGCTGTCCCACGTGCCAACGTGGTGTGAGTCGATCCTCGGCTTGAAAGTCGAGGCAGTGCAGGGAAAACAGGTTTCGCTGAAATGGACTGAGACATCTGGGACTCTGAGAATGGTGGCACGACCCTGGAGTTCCTCTCGTCTTTCCTGTGGAGAGGGCCTCCTCTTGAGATGCGACGGGAACGCGGGAATTCTTTCCCTTCCACGCAGGGAAAGGATCCCTCCTCTCGAGCTAGGAGGTGGAAACGGGCTCCTGTGGATGTTGGCGGCTCTTGTGCTTCCTCTCGAGTGGAGACGGGTATGTCGGGGAACTTCTTGAGTTGCAGCAAAGGGTGTGAAGGACCCTTTGGAAGTTCCAGAGTTTAGGTGTGATAAGCCTCCAGACGACTCAGCGGAAATGGGCCTCATCTCGCATGGAGGGGAGGACCTCCTGGATTTTCTCGAGTTGTGGCAGGTGCTCTTGACTTATGACGGGGACGTCAGGGACCCGCTCTGGTGGCCTCAGGAAAGGCCAGTCCCATGCGAGTTGTTCGGGGCCCTCTCGGGATTCCTCTCGCGTCGATGCCGGGGCCTAAGACCTTGTGTGGAGTCAGTGCCGGAACCTGAGGTTTGCTCTCCTGTGCTGACATGGATCTTGGGGTACTTCTGGAGTCTCCCCAGGGGAGTCAGTCCTGATCTCGAGTGGGGGCATGCACGTGCGCTTTCCTCCCGAGCTGTAGCACCAGTGGCACGCTTCCCGTCGAGTGGATCAAGGGATCTGTGGCTTTCCCTCCAGGCTTTCCACGAGGCTTTTCCACGAGTCTTTCCCACAGGGCTGTCCATGAGCCACCGTGGTGTGAGTCGATCCTCGGCTTGAAAGTCGAGGCAGTGCAGGGAAAACAGGTTTCCCTGGAATGGACTGAGACATATGGGGGACTCTGGGAATGGTGGCACGACCCTGGAGTTCCTCTCGCCTTTCCTGTGGAGAGCGCCTCCTCTTGAGATGCATTGGGAACGCCGGGAATTCTTTCCCTACCACGCAGGGAAAGGATACCTCCTCTCGAGCTAGGAGGTGGAAACGGGGTCCTTGGATGTGGCTGCACTCTCGTGCTTCCTCTCGAGTGGAAACGGGTATGTCGGGGAAATTTTTGAGTTGCAGCAAGGGTGTGAAGGACCTTGGGAAGGTCGAGAGGTTAAGTGAGATTAGCCTCGAGACATATCAGCGGAAATGGGCCTCATCTCGCCTGGAGGGGAGAACCTCCTGGATTTTCCCAAGTTGCGGCAGGTGCTCTCGACTTACGACGGGGACGTCAGGGACCCGCTCTGGTGGCCTCAGGAAAGGCCAGTCCCCATGCGAGTTGCTCGGGGCCTCGCGGGATTCCTCTCCCGTCGATGCGCGGCCTAAGACCTTGTGTGGAGTCGGTGCCAGAACCTGAGGATTCCTTTCCAGTGCTGACATGGTTCTTGGGGTACTTCTGGAGTCTCACCAGGAAAGTCAGTCCTCGCCTTGAGTAGGGGCATGCACGTGCGCATTCCTCCCGCGAGCTGTAGTAGCAGTGTCACGCTTCCCTTCGCGTGGATCAAGGGATCTGTGGCTATCCCTCGAGGCTTTCCTACGAGGCTTTCCCACGTGGCTTTCCCACGAGGCTTTCCCACGAGGCTTTAGCACAGGGCTGTCCCATGAGCCACCGTGGTGTGAGTCGATCCTCGGCTTGAAAGTCGAGGCTGTGCAGGGAAAACAGGT
>NW_017203036.1:0-6169 GCF_001704415.2 Capra hircus
CAGAGTTAGGTGTGATTAGCGCTCAAGAGCGCCGTCAGTGGAAATGGGCCCATTCTCGAATGGAGGGGAGAACCTCCATTGGATTTTCTCGAGTTGAGCACTGGCAGAGGAATCCTCAGGTTCGGCACCGACTCCACACAAGATCTTAGGCCCCTGCATCGACGGAGAGGAATCCCGAGAGGCCTCGAGCAACTCGTATGGGGACTGGCCTTTCCTGACGCCACCACAGCGGGTCCTGAGGTTCCGTCGTAAGTCGAGAGCACCTGCCGCAACTCGAGAAATCCAGGAGGTTCTGCCTCCAGGCGAGATGAGGCCCATTTCCGCTGAGGCGTCCTGAGGCTAATCACACCTAAACTCTGGAACTTCCAAAGGGTCCTTCACACCCTTACTGCAACTCAAAGAAGTTCCTCGAAAAACCGGTCTCCACTCGAGAGGAAGCACGAGAGTCCCGCCCACATCCAGCGGAGACACGTTTCCGCATCCTAGCTCGAGAGGAGGGATCCTTTCCCTGCGTGGTCGGAAAAAATTCCCGGCGTTCCGCTCGCATCTCCAAGAGGAGGCGCTCTCCACAGGAAAGTCGAGACGAACTCCAGTGTCATGTCAATATTCCCAGAGTCTGCAGATAGTCTCAGTCCATTCCAGGGAAACTGTTTTCCCTGCACTGCCTCGACTTTCAAGTCGAGGATCGACGCACACCAAGGTGGCACGTGGGACAGCCCTGTGGGAAAGCCTCGTGGGAAACCTTGTGGTAAAGCCTCGAGGGAAAGCCCCAGATCCCTTGATCCACGCCAAGGGAAGCGCGACACTGCTGCTACAGCTCGGAAGGAAAGCGCACGTGCATGTCCCCACTCGAGACGAGGACTGACTCCCCTGGGGAGACTCCAGAAGTACCCAAGGTCCCTGTCAGCACTGCAGAGGAATCCTCAGGTTCCGGCACTGACTCCACACAAGGTTTTAGGCCCCAGCATCGACGGGAGCAGAAACCCGAGAGGTCCCCGAGCAACTCGCAAGGGGACTGGCCTTTCCTGAGGCCACCAGAGCGGGTCCCTGATGTCCCCGTCGTAAGTCGAGAGCACCTGCCGCAACTCGAGAAAATCCAGGAGGTTCTCCCCTCCATTCGAGATGAGGCCCATTTCCACTGAGGCGTCTTGAGGCTAATCACACCTAACACTCTGGAACTTCGAAAGGGTCCTTCACACCCTTGCTGCAACTCAAGAAGTTCCCCGACATACCCGACTCCACTCGAGAGGAAGCACGAGAGTCCCCGCCCACAACCAGAGGAGCCCCGTTTCCGCCTCCTAGCTCGAGAGGAGGGATCCTTTCCCTGCGTGGTCGGAAAAAAATTCCCGGCGTTCCGCTCGCATCTCAAGAGGAAGCGCTCTCCTCAGGAAAGTCGAGACGACTCCAGTGTCATGTCAATATTCCCAGAGTCCCTGCAGAAGTCTCAGTCCATTCCAGGGAAACTGTTTTCCCTGCACTGCCTCGACTTTCAAGTCGAGGATCGACGCACACCAAGGTGGCACGTGGGACAGCCCTGTGGGAAAGCCTCGTGGGAAAACCTCGTCGGAAAGCCTCGAGGGAAATCCCCAGATCCCTTGATCCACGCCAAGGGAAGCGCAACACTGGCTGTTACAGCTCGGGAGGAAAGCGCACCTGCATGCCCCACTCGAGACGAGGACTGACTCCCCTGGGGAGACTCCAGAAGTACCCCAAGATCCATGTCAGCACTGGAGAGGAATACTCAGGTTCCGGTACCGATTCCACACAAGGTCTTAGGCCCGGCTTCGACGGGAGAGGAATCCCGAGAGGCCCCGAGCATCTCGCATGGGGACTGGCCTTTCCTGAGGCCACCAGAGCGGGTCCCTGAGGTCCCTTTCGTAAGTCGAGAGCACCTGCCGCAACTCTAGAAAATCCAGGAGGTTCTCCCTCCAGCGAGATGAGGCCCATTTCTGCTGAGGCGTCTCGAGGCTAATCGCATCTAACATCTGGAACTTCCAAAGGGTCCTTCACACCCTTGCTGCAACTCAAGAAGTTCCCCGACATACCCGTCTCCACTCGATAGGAAGCACGAGAGTTCCGCCCATATCCACAGGAGCCCCGTTTCCACCTCCTAGACCGAGAGGAGGGATCCTTTCCCTACGTGGTCGGGAAAGAATTCCCGGCATTACCGTCGTATCTCAAGAAGAGGCGCTCTGCACAGGAAAGGCAGAGAAACTCCAGGGTCGTGCCACCATTCCCAGAGTCCCCCAGATGTCTCAGTCCATTCCAGGGAAACCTGTTTTCCCTGCACTGCCTCGACTTTCAAGCCGAGATCGACTCACAAAACGGTGGCACGACCCTGGGAGTTTCTCTGGGCCTTTCCTGTGGCAGAGCGCCTCTTCTTGAGATACGACGGTAATGCCGGGAATTCTTTCCCGACCACGTAGGGAAAGGATCCCTTCTACGGTCCTAGGAGGTGGAAACGGGGCTCCTGTGGATTGGCGGAACTCTCGTGCTTCCTATCGAGTGGAGACGGGTTATTCGGGGAACTTCCTTGAGTGCAGCAAGGTGCTGAAGACCTTTGGAAGTTCCCAGATGTTAGATGCGATTAGCCCGAGACGCTCAGCAGAAATGGGCCTCATCTCGCCTGGAGGGAGAACCTCCTGGATTTCTAGAGTTGCGGCAGGTGCTCTCGACTTACGAAGGGACCTCAGGACCCTCCTGGTGGCCCTCAGGAAAGGCCAGTCCCCATGCGAGATGCTCGGGGCCTCTCGGGATTCCTCCTCCGTCGAACCGGGCCTAAGACTTGTGTGGATCGGTACCGGGAACCTGAGTATTCCTCTCCAGTGGCTGACATGGATCTTGGGGTACTTCTGGAGTCTCCCCAGGGGAGTCAGTCTCGCTCGAGTGGGGGCATGCAGGTGCGCTTTCCTCCCGAGCTGTAACAGCAGTGTTGCGCTTCCCTTGGCGTGGATCAAGGGATCTGGGGATTTCCCTCGAGCTTTCCGACGAGGTTTCCCACAGAGGCTGTCCACAGGGCGTGCCACCGTTGTGTGCGTCGATCCTCGACTTGAAAGTCGAGCAGTGCAGGGAAAACAGGTTTCCCTGGAATGGACTGAGACTTCTGCGGACTCTGGGAAATGTGCACGACACTGGAGTTGTCTCTGGACTTTCCTGTGGAGAGCGCCTTCCTTCTTGAGATGACGAGCGAACGCCGGGAATTCTTTTCCCGACCACGTAGGGAAAGGATCCCTCCTCTCGAGTCTAGGAGGTCGGAAACGGGGCTCCTCTGGATGATGGGCGGACTCTCCGTGCTTCCTCATCGAGTGGAGTACGGGTATGTCGGGGAACTTCTTGAGTTGCAGCAAGGGTGTGAAGGACCCTTTGGAAGTTCCAGATGTTAGGTGCTGATTAGCCTCGAGACGCCTCAGCAGAAATGGGCCTCATCTCGCCTGGAGGGGAGAACCTCCTGGATTTTCTCAGAGTTGCGGCAGGTGCTCTCGACTTACGACAAGGGACCTCAGGGACCCGCTCTGGTGGCCTCAGGAAAGGCCAGTCCCCATGCGAGTATGCTCGGGGGCCTCTCGGGATTTCCTCTCCCGTCGAAGCGGGCCTAAGACCTTGTGTGGAATCAGGTGCCGGAACCTGAGTATTCCTCTCCAGTGCTGACATGGGATCTTGGGGTACTTCTGGAGTCTCCCCAGGGGAGTCAGTCCTCGTCTCGAGTGGGGGCATGCAGGTGCGCTTTCCTCCGAGCTGTAACAGCAGTGTTCGCGCTTCCTTGGCGTGGATCAAGGGATCTGGGGCTTTCCCTCGAGGCTTTCCGACGAGGTTTTCCCACGAGGCTTTCCCACAGGGCTGTCCCACGTGCCACCTTGGTGTGCGTCGATCCTCGACTTGAAAGTCGAGGCAGTGCAGGGAAAACAGTTTCCCTGGAATGGACTGAGACTTCTGCAGGACTCTGGGAATATTGACATGACACTGGAGTCGTCTCGACTTTCCTGAGGAGAGCGCCTTCTCTTGAGATGCGAGCGGAACGCCGGGAATTTTTTTCCGACCACGCAGGGAAAGGATCCCTCCTCTCGAGCTAGGAGGCGGAAACGGGGCTCCTCTGGTTGTGGGCGGGACTCTCGTGCTTCCTCTCGAGTGGAGTCCGGGTATGTCGGGGAACTTCTTGAGTTGCAGCAAGGGTGTGAAGGACCCTTTCGAAGTTCCAGAGTTTTAGGTGTGATTAGCCTCAGACGCCTCAGTGGAAATGGGCCTCATCTCGAATGGAGGGAGAACCTCCTGGATTTTCTCGAGTTGCGGCAGGTGCTCTCGACTTACGACGGGGACATCAGGGACCCGCTCTGGTGGCCTCAGGAAAGGCCAGTCCCCTTGCGAGTTGCTCGGGACCTCTCGGGTTTCTGCTCCGTCGATGCTGGGGCCTAAAACCTTGTGTGGAGTCAGTGCCCGGAACCTGAGGATTCCTCTGCAGTGCTGACAGGACCTTGGGGTACTTCTGGAGTCTCCCAGGGGAGTCAGTCCTCGTCTCGAGTGGGGACATGCACGTGCGCTTTCCTTCCGAGCTGTAGCAGCAGTGTCGCGCTTCCCTTGGCGTGGATCAAGGGATCTGGGGCTTTCCCTCGAGGCTTTACCACAAGGTTTTCCCACGAGGCTTTCCCACAGGGCTGTCCCACGTGCCACCTTGGTGTGCGTTGATCCTCGACTTGAAAGTCGAGGCAGTGCAGGGAAAACAGTTTCCCTGGAATGGACTGAGACTTCTGCAGGACTCTGGGAATATTGACATGACACTGGAGTTCGTCTCGACTTTCCTGTGGAGAGCGCCTCCTCTTGAGATGCGAGCGGAACGCCGGGAATTTTTTTCCGACCACGCAGGGAAAGGATCCCTCCTCTCGAGCTAGGAGGCGGAAACGGGTCTCCGCTGGATGTGGGCGGGACTCTCGTGCTTCCTCTCGAGTGGAGACCGGTTTTTCGAGGAACTTCTTGAGTTGCAGTAAGGGTGTGAAGGACCCTTTGGAAGTTCCAGAGTTTAGGTGTGATTAGCCTCAGGACGCCTCAGCGGAAATGGGCCTCATCTCGCCTGGAGGGCAGAACCTCCTGGATTTTCTCGAGTTGCGGCAGGTGCTCTCGACTTACGACGGGAACCTCAGGGACCCGCTGTGGTGGCGTCAGGAAAGGCCAGTCCCCATACGAGATGCTCGAGGCCCTCTCGGGATTCCTCTTCCCGTCGATGCAGGGCCTAAGATCTTGTGTGGAGTCGGTGCCGGAACCTGAGGATTCCTCTCCAGTGCTGACATGGATCTTGGGGGTACTTCTGGCAGTCTCCCCAGGGGAGTCAGTCCTCGTCTCGAGTGGGGGCATGCACGTGCACTTTCCTACAGAGCTGTAGCAGCAGTGTCGCGCTTCCCTTCGTGTGGATCAAGGGATCTGTGGCTTTCCATCAAGGCTTTCCCACGAGGCTTTCCCACAGCGGCTGTCCACGTGCCACCGTGGTGTGAGTCAACCTCGGCTTGAAAGTCGAGGCAGTGCAGGAAAACAGGTTTCCCTGGAATGGACTGAGACATCTGGGGGACTCTGGGAATGGTGGCACAACCCTGGAGTTCCTCTCAACATTCCTGTGGAGAGCGCCTCCTCTTGAGATGCGAAGGGAACGCCGGGAATTCTTTCCCGACCACGCAGGGAAAGGATCCCTACTCTCGAGCTAGGAGGCGGAAACGGGTCTCTGCTGGATGTGGGCGGGAATCTCGTGCTTCCTCTCGAGTGGAGACCGGTTGTCGAGGAACTTCTTGAGTTGCAGTAAAGGAGTGAAAGACCCTTTGGAAGTTCCAGATGTTAGATGCGATTAGCCCTCCAGACGCCTCAGCGGAAATGGCCTCATCTCGCCTGGAGGGAGAACCTCCTGGATTTTCTCGAGTTGCGGCAGGTGCTCTCGACTTACGACTGGGACCTCAGGGACCCGCTCTGGTGGCCTCAGGAAAGGCCAGTCCCCATGCGAGATGCTCGGGGGCCTCTCGGATTCCTCTCCCGTCGAAGCGGGGCCCTAAGACCTTGTGTGGAATCGCGTGCTGGAACCTGAGCATTCCTCTCCAGTGCAGACATGGATCCTGGGGTACTTCTGCAGTCTCCCCAGGGCGAGTCAGTCCTCGTCTCGAGCGGGGGCATGCACGTGCGCTTTCCTCCTGAGCTG
>NW_017203037.1:0-6169 GCF_001704415.2 Capra hircus
AGGAACTCTGCCAGATCGGGCCTCTGAGCAGAGCTAGAGCTCTGCCGTACTGGAGGCGCACTTAGCCCGTGCAAGCAGGCTTTCAACTTGACGGGGCTGCTGCTCCTCTTCCCCGGAGTCGCTTCCTCTGCTGCTGTGCATATCAGGCGGGGGCGCAGGCTGCCTCCAGCAGGTCTGCCTCAGGGGCTTTCCCCTGAGTTGGGGCTGTGGCAGGAAGAGACAGGATCAGGCCCCAAACACCACATGTGGTCTGCTGGGAGGAGAGTGCTAGGGAACCTACGTCTCTCACACTTTCTGGGCTTCAAGCCTCAGCCTGGAGCGTGGGCGAAAACCAGCAGCCAGGGGCCCTGGAACCTGGTGCTCTCCGTGCGGAAGAACCGCTGAGAGCCCTGCTGTTGCCCTTCCCTTCCCTCTGACAGAGCCACTGCTGGACCCCTTGCAGTGTGCAACCCACCAGCCCCTAAGCCCTCTCAAGGACGCTTGGGACCTAAGTGCAAAGGCAAGGCAGGGGTAGAGCTGAGGCAGGAAGGCGCCCAGTGGCGTTTCCGAGCCTCACACAGCCTGCTCCTTCCTGGGGAGGGAGCCTAAAGCAAGGCAAGTCTGCGCAAGGCTCGCCTATGGCAGAGCATCTCCAGGAAACTCTGCCAGATCGGGCCTCTGAGCAGAGCTAGAGATCTGCCGTACTGGAGTCGCACTTAGCTTCGTGTAAGCAGGGATTTCAGCTTGACGGGCTTGCTGCCTCCTCTTCCCCGAGGAGGCTCGCTTCCGCTGGCTGTGCACTCGCCTATCAGGCGGGGCGCAGGGCTCCTCCAGCAGGTCTTGCCTCAGGGGCTGCTTCCCCTGAGTTGGGGCTGTGGGCAGGAACCCAGACACGCAGGATCAGGCCCCAAACACTGCCTGGGAGGAGAGTGCTAGGGAACCTACGTCTGTCATACACTTTCTGGGCACCCAAGGAATCAGCCTCCGTGTGTGCGGGGCTGAAAACCCAGCCAGGGGACCTGGAGCCTGGTGCTCTCCGTGTGGCGCTGAATCTGGGCGGCCAAGCAACCGCTGGAGGAGCCCTGCAGTTGCCCTTCCCTTCCCTCTGACAGAATTCTCACTGCTGGAGCCCTTGGCAGTGTGCAACCCACCAGCCCCTAAGCTCTCCTTAAGGAGGACTGGGACCTAAGTGCAAAGGCAAGGCAGGATTGGAGCTGAGGCAAGAAAGGCGCCAGTGGCGACTCCCAGGCTCCTGCTGCCTGCTCCTTCCTGGAGAGGCAGCCTAAAAGCAAGGCAAGTCTGGGCAAGGCTAGCCCCGGCAGAGCAGCCTCGCGCCAGGAACTCTGCCAGATCGGGGCTCTGAGCAGAGCTAGAGCTCTGCCGTACTGGAGGCGCACTTAGCTCCGTGCAAGCAGGGCTTTCAACTTGACGGGGCTGGGCTGCCTCCTCTTCCCCCGAGGAGGCTCGCTTCCCTGCTGGCTGTGCACTCGCCTATCGGGCGGGGCGCAGGGCTCCTCCAGCAGGTCTTGCCTCAGGGGCTGCTTCCCCTGAGTTGGGGCTGTGGGCAGGAACCCAGACACGCAGGATCAGGCCCCAAACACCTGCACATGTCTCTGCTGGGGAGGAGAGTGCTAGGGAACCTACGTCTGTCATACACTTTCTGGGCACCCAAGGAATCAGCCTCCGTGTGTGCGGGGCTGAAAACCCCAGCCAGGGGCCCTGGGAGCCTGGTGCTCTCGGTGCGGCGCTGATTCTAGGCGGCCTAGAAACCACTGGAGGAGCCCTGCAGTTGCCCTTCCCTTCCCTCTGACAGAGCTCTCACTGCTGAAGCCCTTGGCAGTGTGCAACCCACCACCCCCTAAGCCCTCCCCAACGACGCCTGGCACCTATGTGCAAAGGCAAGGCAGGATTGGAGCTGAGGCAAGGAAGGCACCAGTGGCGTCTCCCAGGCTCGCTCAGACAGCTCCTTCCTGGGGAGGGAGCCTAAAAGCAAGGCAAGTCTGGGCAAGGCGAGCCCCCGGCCGAGCAGCCTCGCGCCAGAAACTCTGCCAGATCGGGGCTCTGAGCAGAGCTAGAGCTCTGCCGTACTGGAGGCGCACTTAGCTCCGTGCAAGCAGGGCTTTCCTCTTGACTGGGCTCGGCTGCCTCGTCTCTCCCGAGGAGGCGCGCTACACTGCTGGCTGTGCTCTCGCCTATCAGGCGGGCGCGCAGGGCTCCTCCAGCAGGTCTTGCCTCAGGGGCTGCTTCCCCTGAGTTGAGGCTGTGGGCGGGAACCCAGACACGCAGGATAAGGCCCCAACCACCTGCACATGTCTCTGCTGGGGAGGAGAGTGCTAGGGAACCTACGTCTCTCACACACTTTCTAGGCACCCACGGAGTCAGCCTCTGGGAGTGTGGGATGCAAAACCAGCCAGGGGCCCTTGGAACCTGGTGCTCTCCGTGCAGAGCTTTGTCTGGGCGGCCAAGGAACCGCTGAAGGAGCCCTGCTGTTGCCCTTCGCTTCCCTCTGACAGAGCTTTCACTGCTGGAGCCCTTGGCAGTGTGCAACCCACCAGCCCCTAAGCCCTCCTCAAGGACGCTTGGGACCTAAGTGCAAAGGCAAGGCAGGGGGTAGAGCTGAAGCCAGGAAGGCGCCAGTGGCGTTTCCGAGCCTCACACAGCCTGCTCCTTCCTGGGGAGGGAGCCTTAAAGCAAGGCAAGTCTGCGCAAGGCTCGCCTATGGCAGAGCATCTTGTGGCCAGGAACTCTGCCAGATCGGGCCTCTGAACAGAGCTAGAGATCTGCCGTACTGGAGTCGCACTTAGCTTCGTGAAGCAGGGATTTCAGCTTGACGGGGACTTGCTGCCTCCTCTTCCCCGAGGAGGCTCGCTTCCCTGCTGGCTGTGCACTCGCCTATCAGGCGGGGGCGCAGGGCTCCTCCAGCAGGTCTTGCCTCAGGGGCTGCTTCCCTGAGTTGGGGCTGTGGGCAGGAACCCAGACACGCAGGATCAGGCCCCAAACACCTGCACATGTCTCTGCTGGGGAGGAGAGTGCTAGGGAACCTACGTCTGTCATACACTTTCTGGGCACCCAAGGAATCAGCCTCCGTGTGTGCGGGGCTGAAAACCCCAGCCAGGGGCGCTGGGAGCCTGGTGCTCTCCGTGTGGCGCTGAATCTGGCGGCCAAGCAACCGCTGGAGGAGCCCTGCAGTTGCCCTTCCCTTCCCTTCTGACAGAGTTCTCACTGCTGGAGCCCTTGGCAGTGTGCAACCCACCACCCCTAAGCTCTCCTTAAGAGGACTGGGACCTAAGTGCAAAGGCAAGGCAGGATTGGAGCTGAGGCAAGGAAAGGCGCCAGTGGCGCTCCCAGGCTCCTGCTGCCTGCTCCTTCCTGGAGAGGCAGCCTAAAAGCAAGGCAAGTCTGGGCAAGGCTAGCCCCCGGCAGAGCAGCCTCGCGCCAGGAAACTCTGCCAGATCGGGGCTCTGAGCAGAGCTAGAGCTCTGCCGTACTGGAGGCGCACTTAGCTCCGTGCAAGCAGGGCTTTCCTCTTGACTGGGCTCGGCTGCCTCCTCTTCTCCCGAGGAGGCTCGCTACACTGCTGGCTGTGCTCTCGCCTATCAGGCGGGCGCGCAGGGCTCCTCCAGCAGGTCTTGCCCTCAGGGGCTGCTTCCCCTGAGTTGAGGCTGTGGGGCGGGAACCCAGACACGCAGGATAAGGCCCCAACCACCTGCACATGTCTCTGCTGGGGAGGAGAGTGCTAGGGAACCTACGTCTCTCACACACTTTCTAGGCACCCACGGAGTCAGCCTCTGGGAGTGTGGGGATGCAAAACCCAGCCAGGGGCCCTTGGAACCTGGTGCTCTCGTGCGGAGCTTTGTCTGGGCGGCCAAGGAACCGCTGAAGGAGCCCTGCTGTTGCCCTTCGTTCCCTCTGACAGAGCTTTCACTGCTGGAGCCCTTGGCAGTGTGCAACCCACCAGCCCCTAAACCCTCCTCAAGGACGCTTGGGACCTAAGTGCAAAGGCAAGGCAGGGTAGAGCTGAAGCCAGGAAGGCGCCAGTGGCGTTTCCGAGCCTCACACAGCCTGCTCCTTCCTGGGGAGGGAGCCTTAAAGCAAGGCAAGTCTGCGCAAGGTCGCTATGGCAGAGCATCTTGGTGCCCAGGAACTCTGCCAGATGGGCCTCTGAACAGAGCTAGAGATCTGCCGTACTGGAGTCGCACTTAGCTTCGTGAAAGCAGGGATTTCAGCTTGACGGGGACTTGCTGCCTCCTCTTCCCCGAGGAGGCTCGCTTCCCTGCTGGCTGTGCACTCGCCTATCAGGCGGGGCGCAGGGCTCCTCCAGCAGGTCTTGCCTCAGGGGCTGCTTCCCCTGAGTTGGGGCTGTGGGCAGGAACCCAGACACGCAGGATCAGGCCCCAAACACCTGCACATGTCTCTGCTGGGGAGGAGAGTGCTAGGAACCTACGTCTGTCATACACTTTCTGGCACCCAAGGAATCAGCCTCCGTGTGTGCGGGCTGAAAACCCCAGCCAGGGGCCCTGGGAGCCTGGTGCTCTCCGTGTGGCGGGCTGATTCTGGGCGGCCAAGAAACCGCTGGAGGAGCCCTGCAGTTGCCCTTCCTTCCCTCTGACAGAGCTCTCACTGCTGAAGCCCTTGGCAGTGTGCAACCCACCAGCCCCTAAGCTCTCCTTAAGGAGGACTGGACCTAAGTGCAAAGGCAAGGCAGGATTGGAGCTGAGGCAAGAAAGGCGCCAGTGGCGACTCCCAGGCTCCTGCTGCCTGCTCCTTCCTGGAGAGGGAGCCTAAAAGCAAGGCAAGTCTGGGCAAGGCTAGCCCCCGGCAGAGCAGCCTCGCGCCAGGAACTCTGCCAGATCGGGGCTCTGAGCAGAGCTAGAGCTCTGCCGTACTGGAGGCGCACTTAGCTCCGTGCAAGCAGGGCTTTCAACTTGACGGGCTGGGCTGCCTCCTCTTCCCCCGAGGAGGCTCGCTTCCCTGCTGGCTGTGCACTCGCCTATCAGGCGGGGCAGGGCTCCTCCAGCAGGTCTTGCCTCAGGGGCTGCTTCCCTGAGTTGGGGCTGTGGGCAGGAACCCAGACACGCAGGATCAGGCCCCAACCACCTGCACATGTCTCTGCTGGGGAGGAGAGTGCTAGGGAACCTACGTCTGTCATACACTTTCTGGGCACCCAAGGAATCAGCCTCCGTGTGTGCGGGGCTGAAAACCCAGCCAGGGGCCCTGGGAGCCTGGTGCTCTCGGTGCGGCGCTGATTCTAGGCGGCCTAGAAACCGCTGGAGGAGCCCTGCAGTTGCCCTTCCCTTCCCTCTGACAGAGCTCTCACTGCTGAAGCCCTTGGCAGTGTGCAACCCACCACCCCCTAAGCCCTCCCCAACCACGCCTGGCACCTATGTGCAAAGGCAAGGCAGGATTGGAGCTGAGGCAAGGAAGGCACCAGTGGCGTCTCCCAGGCTCGCTCAGACAGCTCCTTCCTGGGGGAGGGAGCCTAAAAGCAAGGCAAGTCTGGGCAAGGCGAGCCCCGGCCGAGCAGCCTCGCGCCAGAAACTCTGCCAGATCGGGGCTCTGAGCAGAGCTAGAGCTCTGCCGTACTGGAGGCCACTTAGCTCCGTGCAAGCAGGCTTTCCTCTTGACTGGGCTCGGCTGCCTCCTCTTCTCCCGAGGAGGCTCGCTACACTGCTGGCTGTGCTCTCGCCTATCAGGCGGGCGCGCAGGGCTCCTCCAGCAGGTCTTGCTCAGGGGCTGCTTCCCCTGAGTTGGGGCTGTGGGCGGGAACCCAGACACGCAGGATAAGGCCCCAACACCTGCACATGTCTCTGCTGGGGAGGAGAGTGCTAGGGAACCTACGTCTCTCAACACTTTCTAGGCACCCACGGAGTCAGCCTCTGGAGTGTGGGGATGCAAACCCAGCCAGGGGCCCTTGGAACCTGTGCTCTCCGTGCGGAGCTTTGTCTGGGCGGCCAAGGAACCGCTGAAGGAGCCCTGCTGTTGCCCTTCGCTTCCCTCTGACAGAGCTTTCACACTGCTGGAGCCCTTGGCAGTGTGCAACCCACCAGCCCCTAAGCCCTCCTCAAGGACGCTTGGGACCTAAGTGCAAAGGCAAGGCAGGGGTAGAGCTGAAGCAGGAAGGCGCCAGTGGCGTTTCCGAGCCTCCACAGCCTGCTCCTTCCTGGGAGGGAGCCTTAAAGCAAGGCAAGTC
>NW_017203038.1:0-6168 GCF_001704415.2 Capra hircus
CAAAGGGTCCTTCACACCCTTGCTGCAACTCAAGAAGTTCCCGACATACCCGTCTCACTCGAGAGGAAGCATGAGAGTCCCGCCCACATCCAGAGGAGCCCGTTTCCGCTTCTAGCTCGAAATGAGGGGTCCTTTCCCTGCGTGTCGGGAAAGATTTCCCGGCGTTCCCGTCGCATCTCAAGAGGAGGCGCTCTCCACAGGAAAGGCGAGAGGAACTCCAGGGTCGTGCCACCATTCCCAGAGTCCCCCAGATGTCTCAGTCCATTCCAGGGAAATCTGTTTTCCCTGCCACTGCCTCGACTTTCAAGCCGAAGATGCATTCACACCACGGTGGCACATGGGACAGCCCTGTGGGAAAGCCTCGAGGGAAAGCCTCGTGGGAAAGCCTGGAGGGAAAGGCACAGATCCCTTGATCCACGCGATGTGAAGCGTGACACTGCTGCTACAGCTTGGGAGGAAAGCGCACGTGCATGCCCCCACTCGTGACGAGGACTGACTCCCCTGGGGAGACTCCAGAAGTACCCCAAGATCCATGTCAGCACTGGAGAGGAGTCCTCAGGTTCCGGCACCGACACCACACAAGGTCTTAGGCCCCGCATCTACGGGAGAGGAATCCGAGAGGCCCCGAGCAACTTGCATGGGCACTGGCCTTTCCTGAGGCCACCAGAACGGGTCCCTGAGGTCCCGTCGTAAGTCGAGAGCACCTGCCGCAACTCGAGAAAATCCAGAGGTTCTCCCCTCCAGGCGAGATGAAGCCCATTTCCGCACAGACGTCTCGAGGCTAATCACACCCAGACTCGGGAATTCCAAAGGGTCCTTCACACCCTTGCTGCAACTCAAGAAGTTCCCCGACATAACCATCTCCACTGGAGAGGAAGCACGAGAGTCCCGCCCACATCCAGAGGGAGCACCGTTTATGCCTCTTAGCTCGAGAGGATGGATCCTTTCCTGCGTGGTTGGGAAAGAATTGCCTGCATTCCCGTCGCATCTCATGAGGAGGCGGTCTCCTCAGGAAAGGCGAGAGGAACTCAATACTCGTGCCACCATTCCCAGAGTCCCCCAGATGTCTCAGTCCATTCCAGGGAATACTGTTTTCCCTGCACTGCCTCGATTTCATGCCGAGGATCGACTCACACCACGGTGGCACGTGGGACAGCCCTGTGGGAAAGCCTCCTGGGAAAGCCTCATGTGATAGCCTCAAGGGAAAGACACTGATCCCTTGATCCACTCGACGGGAAGCGTGACACTGCTGTTACAGCTGGGGAGGAATCGAACTGCATGCCGCCACTCGAGACGAGGACTGACTCCCCTGGGGAGACACAGAAGTACCCCAAGATCCATGTCAGCAGTGGAGAGGAAACCTCAGGTTGCGTCACCGACTCCACTCAAAGTCTTAGGCCCCGGCATCGACGGTAGAGGAATTCCGAGCGGCCCCAAACATCTCGAATGGGGACTGGCCTTTACTCAGGCCACCAGAGCGGGTCCCTGAGGTCCCCGTCGTAAGTCGACAGCACCTGCCGCACCTCGAGAAAATCCAGGAGGTTCTCCCCTCCAGGCGAGATGAGGCCCTTTTCTGCTGAGGCGTCTCGAGGTTAATCACACCTAACCTCTGGAACTTCCAAAGGGTCCTTCACACCCTTGCTGCAACTCAAGAAGTTCCCCGACAAACCGTCTCCACTGGAGAGGAAGCACGACAGTCCCGCCCACATCCAGAGGAGCCCCGTTTCTGCCTCATAGCTCGAGAGGATGCATCCTTTCCCTGCGTGGTCCGGAAAGAATTCCCGGAGTTCCCGTCCCATCTAAAGAGGAGGCGCTCTCCACAGGAAAGGCGAGAGGAACTCCAGGGTCGTGCCACCATTCCCAGAGTTCCCCAGATGTCTAAGTCCATTCAAGGGAAACCTGTTTTCCCTGCACTGTCTCGACTTTCAGCAGAGGATCAACTCACACCACGGTGGCACGTGGGACAGCCCTGTGGGAAAGCCTCGTGGGAAAGCCTCGAGGGAAAGCCTCAAGGAAAAGACACAGATCCCTTGATTCACTCGCCGGGAAGCGTGACAATGCTGCTACACCTCGGGAGGAAAGCGCACGAGCATGCCCCCACTCGAGACGAGGACTGACTCCCCTGGGAGACTTCAGAAGTACCCCAAGATCCATGTCAGCACTGCAGAGGAATGCTCAAGTTCCGGCACCGACTCCACACAAGGTCTAGGTCCCTGGCATCAATGGGAGAGGAATCCCAGAGGCCCCGAGCAACTCGCATAGGGACTGGCCTTTCCTGAGGCCACCAGAGCGGGTCCCTGAGGTCCCGTCGAAAGTCGAGAGCACTGCCGCAACTCGAGAAAATCCAGGCGGTTCTCCCCTCCAGGCGAGATGAGGACCATTTCCACTGAGGCGTCTCGAGGCTAATCACACCTAACCTCTGGAACTTCCAAAGGGTCCTTCACACCCTTGCTGCAACTCAAGAAGTTCCCCGACATAACCGTCTCCACTGGAGAGGAAGCACGAGAGTCCCGCCCACATCCAGAGGAGCACCGTTTATGCCTCTTAGCTCGAGAGGATGGATCCTTTCCCTGCGTGGTTGGGAAAGAATTGCCTGCATTCCCGTCGCATCTCATGAGGAGGCGGTCTCCTCAGGAAAGGCGAGAGGAACTCAAGAGTCGTGCCACCATTCCCAGAGTCCCCCAGATGTCTCAGTCCATTCCAGGGAATACTGTTTTCCCTGCACTGCCTCGATTTCATCCGAGGATCGACTCACACCACGGTGGCACGTGGGACAGCCCTGTGGGAAAGCCTCCTGGGAAAGCCTCATGTGATAGCCTCAAGGAAAGACACTGATCCCTTGATCCACTCGACGGGAAGCGTGACACTGCTGTTACAGCTGGGGAGGGAATCGAACTGCATGCCGCCACTCGAGACGAGGACTGACTCCCCTGGGGAGACACAGAAGTACCCCAAGATCCATGTCAGCAGTGGAGAGGAATCCTCAGGTTGCGTCACCGACTCCACTCAAAGTCTTAGGCCCCGGCATCGACGTAGAGGAATTCCGAGCGGCCCCCAAACATCTCGAATGGGGACTGGCCTTTACTCAGGCCACCAGAGCGGGTCCCTGAGGTCCCCGTCGTAAGTCGACAGCACCTGCCGCACCTCGAGAAAATCCAGGAGGTTCTCCCCTCCAGGCGCGAGATGAGGCCCTTTTCTGCTGAGGCGTCTCGAGGTTAATCACACCTAACCTCTGGAACTTCCAAAGGGTCCTTCACACCCTTGCTGCAACTCAAGAAGTTCCCCGACATAACCGTCTCCACTGGAGAGGAAGCACGACAGTCCCGCCCACATCCAGAGGAGCCCCGTTTCTGCCTCATAGCTCGAGAGGATGCATCCTTTCCCTGCGTGGTCCGGAAAGAATTCCCGGAGTTCCCGTCCCATCTAAAGAGGAGGCGCTCTCCACAGGAAAGGCGAGAGGAACTCCAGGGTCGTGCCACCATTCCCAGAGTTCCCCAGATGTCTAAGTCCATTCAAGGGAAACCTGTTTTCCCTGCACTGTCTCGACTTTCAGCAGAGGATCAACTCACACCACGGTGGCACGTGGGACAGCCCTGTGGGAAAGCCTCGTGGGAAAGCCTCGAGGGAAAGCCTCAAGGAAAAGACACAGATCCCTTGATCCACTCGCCGGGAAGCGTGACAATGCTGCTACACCTCGGGAGGAAAGCGCACGAGCATGCCCCACTCGAGACGAGGACTGACTCCCCTGGGGAGACTTCAGAAGTACCCAAGATCCATGTCAGCACTGCAGAGGAATGCTCAAGTTCCGGCACCGACTCCACACAAGGTCTAGGCCCTGGCATCGATGGGAGAGGAATCCCCAGAGGCCCCCCGAGCAACTCGCATAGGGACTGGCCTTTCCTGAGGCCACCAGAGCGGGTCCCTGAGGTCCCGTCGAAAGTCGAGAGCACTGCCGCAACTCGAGAAAATCCAGGCGGTTCTCCCCTCCTGGCAACATGAGGACCATTTCCACTGAGGCGTCTCGAGGCTAATCACACCTAACCTCTGGAACTTCCAAAGGGTCCTTTACACCCTTGCTGCAAATCCAGAATTTCCCGACATAGCCGTCTCCACTCGAGAGGAAGCACGAGAGTCCCGCCCACATACAGAGGAGCACCGTTTCCGCCTCCTAGCTCGAGAGAAGGGATCCTTTCCCTGAGTGGTCGGGAAAGAATTCCCGGCGTTCCGTCGCATCTCAAGAGGAGGCGCTCTCCACAGGAAAGTCGAGAGGAAGTCCAGGGTCGTGCCACCATTCCCAGATTCGCCAGATGTCTCAGTCCATTCCAGGAAACCTGTTTTCCTTGCACTGCGTTGACTTTCAAGCCATCGATCGACTCACACCACGGTGGCACGTGGGATAGCCCTGTGGAAAGCCTCGTGGGAAAGCCACAGATCCCTTGATCCAGGCGAAGGGAAGCATGACACTGCTGCCACAGCTCCGGAGGTAAGCGCACGTGCATGCGCCCACTCAAACGAGGACTGACTCCCCTGGGGAGACTCCAGAAGTACCCCAAGATCCATGTCAGCACTGCAGAAGAATCCTCAGGTTCCGGCACCGACTCCACACAAGGTCTTAGGCCCCCGGCCTCGATGGTAGAGGAATCCCGAGAGGCCCCCGAGCAACTCGCATGTGGACTGGCCTTTCCTGAGGCACCAGAGCGGGTCCCTGAGGTCCCCGTCGTAAGTCGAGAGCACCTGCCGCAACTCGAGAAAATCCAGGAGGTTCTCCCCCTCCAGGCGAGATGAGCCCATTTCCGCTGAAGCGTCTGGAGGCTAATCACACCTAACCTCTGGAACTTCCAAAGGGTCCTTCACACCCTTGCTGCCACTCAAGAAGTTCCCTGACATACCCGTCTCCTCTCGATAGGAAGCACGAGGGTCCCGCCCACATCCAGAGGAGCCCCTTTCCGCCTCGTAGCTCGAGATGTGGGATCCTTTCCCTGCTTCGTCGGGAAAGAATTCCCGGCGTTCCCGTCGCATCTCAAGTGGAGCGCTCTCCACAGGAAATGCGAGAGGAACTCCAGAGTCGTGCCACCATTCCAAGAGTCCCCTAGATGTCTCAGTCCATTCCAGAGGAACCTGTTTTCCCTGCACTGCCTCGACTTTCACGCCGAGGTTCGACTCACACCTCGGCGGCATGTGGGACAGCCCCTGGGATAGCCTCGTGGTAAAGCCTGGAGGAAAAGCCACAGATCACTTGATCCACGCGACCGGAAGCGTGACACTGCTGCTACAGCTCGGGAGGAAAAGCGCACGTGCATGCCCCCATTCGAGACGAAGACTGACTTCCCTGGGGGGCTCCAGAGCTACCCCAAGATCCATGTCAGCACTGTAGAGGAATCCTCAGGTTCCTGCCCCAACTCCTCGCAAGGTCTTTTTTTTCTTTCCTTTTACTCTTTTCTTTGCATTTATTTAAACACAGTTCTCAAAATTTTGAGTGAAATTGGGCCTCCTTTTGGTAAGCCAAAGAACCTGAAATTAGTATTTAAAAAATGAACAGGCAAAGTCTTCAGATCATCCACAACACAGGTGTAGTGTTCCCTTCTTTTTCTCAAAAACTCTGAACCACCCAGTTTTTCCATATAGTCTTAAAAGCTAGGAGAACAAGAGTACATTTGTGGTGGAATATTATTTTCACTTGCTGATTACTAATTGAAATACCATTATCCCCTTCTAACAGCTTTAAGAAATAGCCTTTTTAAGGCATACATTGTGCAACTCATCTTATTCCCTGCTATGTATAATACAGATTACATAAAGGCTGTCAAAGTCACATTTATATAAGCATTAAGCATTTGCTGTATTGAAAGATCTTTAGTTTTTAACACTAGCAGTATAGAGTTACAGAGCGTAATTTTTATCACTTAACTGCAGGTATATTAAGTATGGTATGTTTCATGGACTCGAGGAAAACGGGCATTTTTTTTTAATTTACTACTGACAATCTAATCAGAACAGTTCTCCTAAGCATTGATATGTTAGAAAGAAAAGTAAAAACAAACGTTATTGTTGCTTTTGCCATTTGGTAGCATTTTACACACAGGCTTCAATCTTCAGAATACCCTGTATTCAGTAGAAAAACCATTTAAATGAAGTTCTGTACAATAGAAACTTCTCAGCAGTCAGGAT
>NW_017203039.1:0-6168 GCF_001704415.2 Capra hircus
AGTCCCATTGCAAGTTGCTCGGGAGCCTCTCGTGATGTCTCTCCAGTCGATGCCTGGGCCTAAGACCTTGTGTGGAGACGGTGCCGGAACCTGAGCATTCCTCTCCAGTGCTGACTTGGATCTTGGGGTACTTCTGGAGACTCCCAGGGGAGTCAATCCTCGTCTCGAGTGGGGGCATGCACGTGTGCTTTCTTTCCGAGATTTAGCACCAGTGTCACGCTTCCCTTCGCGTGGATCAAGGGATCGGTGGCTTTCCCTCGAGGCTTTCCCACGAGGCTTTCCCACGAGGCTTTCCCTACAGGGCTGTCCCACGTGCCACCGTGGTGTGAGTCGATACTCAGCGTGAAAGCCGAGGCAGTGCAGGGAAAACAGGTTTCCCTGGAATGGACTGAGACATCTGGGGGACTCTGGGAATGGTGGCACGACCCTGGAGTTCCTCTCGCCTTTCCTGTGGAGAGCGCCTCCTCTTGAGATGCGACGGCAACGCCGGGAATTCTTTCCCGACCACGCAGGGCAATGATACCTCCTCTCGAGCTAGGAGGCGGAAACGGGGCACCTCTGCATGTGGGCGAGACTCTCGTGCATCCTCTCGAGTGGAGACGGGTATGTTGGGGAACTTCTTGAGTTGCAGCAAGGGTGTGAAGGACCCTTTGGAAGTTCCAGATGTTAGGTGTTATTAGCCTCGAGAAGCCTCAGCGGAAATGGGCCTCATCTGCCTGGAGGGGTGTACCTCCTGGATTTTCTCGAGTTGCGGCAGGTGCTCTCGACTTACGACGGGGACCTCAGCGACCCGCTCTCGTGGCCTCAGGAAAGGCCAGTCCCCATGCGAGTTGCTCGGGGGCCTCTCAGGATTCCTCTCCCGTCGATGCTGGAGCCTAAGACCTTGTGTGGAGTCAGTGCCGGAACCTGAGGATTCCTCTCCAGTGCCGGAACCTGAGGATTCCTCTCCAGTGCCGGAACCTGAGGATTCCTCTCCAGTCCCGACATGGATCTTGTGGTACTTCTGGAGTCTCCCAGGGGCGTCAGTCCTCGTGTCGAGTGGGGGCCTGCAGATGCGATTTCCTCCCGAGCTCTCGCAGCAGTTTCACACTTCCCTTCGTGTGGATCAAGGGATTTGTGGCTTTCCCTCGAGGCTTCCCTACGAGGCTTTCCCACGAGGCTTTCCCACGAGGCTTTCCCACAGGGCTCTCCTACGTGCCACCGTGGTGTGAGTCGATCCTCGGCTTGAAAGTCGAGGCAGTGCAGGGAGAACAGGTTTCCCTGGAATGGGCTGAGACATCTGGGGACTCTGGGAATGGTGGCACGACCCTGAAGTTCCTCTCGCCTTTCCTGTGGAGAGCGTCCTCGGGCCATCCCGTCTGCAGATGCTCAGACGAGGAATGCCGCGGAATTCTTCGTCCACCAGGGAGCGCCCACAGGGCGAGAGGAACTTCAGGGTCGTGCCACCATTCCCAGAGTCCCCCAGATGTCTCAGCCCATTCCAGGGAAACCTGTTCTCCCTGCACTGCCTCGACTTTCAAGCCGAGGATCGACTCACACCACGGTGGCACGTAGGAGAGCCCTGTGGGAAAGCCTCGTGGGAAAGCCTCGTGGGAAAGCCTCGTAGGGAAGCCTCGAGGGAAAGCCACAAATCCCTTGATCCACACGAAGGGAAGTGTGAAACTGCTGCGAGAGCTCGGGAGGAAATCGCATCTGCAGGCCCCCACTCGACACGAGGACTGACGCCCCTGGGGAGACTCCAGAAGTACCACAAGATCCATGTCGGGACTGGAGAGGAATCCTCAGGTTCCGGCACTGGAGAGGAATCCTCAGGTTCCGGCACTGGAGAGGAATCCTCAGGTTCCGGCACTGACTCCACACAAGGTCTTAGGCTCCAGCATCGACGGGAGAGGAATCCTGAGAGGCCCCCGAGCAACTCGCATGGGGACTGGCCTTTCCTGAGGCCACGAGAGCGGGTCGCTGAGGTCCCCGTCGTAAGTCGAGAGCACCTGCCGCAACTCGAGAAAATCCAGGAGGTACACCCCTCCAGGCAGATGAGGCCCATTTCCGCTGAGGCTTCTCGAGGCTAATAACACCTAACATCTGGAACTTCCAAAGGGTCCTTCACACCCTTGCTGCAACTCAAGAAGTTCCCCAACATACCCGTCTCCACTCGAGAGGATGCACGAGAGTCTCGCCCACATGCAGAGGTGCCCCGTTTCCGCCTCCTAGCTCGAGAGGAGGTATCATTGCCCTGCGTGGTCGGGAAAGAATTCCCGGCGTTGCCGTCGCATCTCAAGAGGAGGCGCTCTCCACAGGAAAGGCGAGAGGAACTCCAGGGTCGTGCCACCATTCCCAGAGTCCCCCAGATGTCTCAGTCCATTCCAGGGAAACCTGTTTTCCCTGCACTGCCTCGGCTTTCACGCTGAGTATCGACTCACACCACGGTGGCACGTGGGACAGCCCTGTAGGAAAGCCTCGTGGGAAAGCCTCGTGGGAAAGCCTCGAGGGAAAGCCACCGATCCCTTGATCCACGCGAAGGGAAGCGTGACACTGGTGCTAAATCTCGGAAAGAAAGCACACGTGCATGCCCCCACTCGAGACGAGGATTGACTCCCCTGGGAGTCTCCAGAAGTACCCCAAGATCCAAGTCAGCACTGGAGAGGAATGCTCAGGTTCCGGCACCGTCTCCACACAAGGTCTTAGGCCCAGGCATCGACTGGAGAGACATCACGAGAGGCTCCCGAGCAACTTGCAATGGGACTGGCCTTTCCTGAGGCCACCAGAGCGGGTCCCTGAGGTCCCCGTCGTAAGTCGAGAGCACCTGCCTCAACTCGAGAAAATCCAGGAGGTTCTCCACTCCAGGTCGAGATGAGGCCCATTTCTGCTGAGGCGTCTCGAGGCTAATCACACCTAAACCTCTGGAACTTCCGAAAGGGTCCTTCACACCCTTGCTGCAACTCAAGAAGTTCCCCGACATACCCGTCTCCACTCGAGAGGAAGCACGAGAGTCCCGCCCACATCCAGAGGAGCCCTGGTTTCCGCCTCCATAGCTCGAGAGGAGGGATCCTTTCCCTGTGTGGTCGGGAAGAATTCCGCATTCCCGTCGCATCTCAAGAGGAGGTGCTCTCCACAGGAAAGGCGAGAGGAACTCCAGGGTCGTGCACCATTCCCAGAGTCCCCCAGATTCTCAGTCCATTCCAGGGAAACCTGTTTTCCCTGCACTGCCTCGAACTTTCAAGCCGAGGATCCACTCACACCACGGTGGCACGTGGGACAGCCCTGAGGGAAAGCCTCGTGGGAAAGCCTGCCTGGGAAAGCCTCGAGGGAAAGCCACAGATCCTTGATCCACGCGAAGGGAAGCGTGACATTGCTGCTACAGCTCGGAGGAAAGCGCACGGCATCCCCACTCGAGACGAGGACTGACTCCCCTGGGAGACTCCAGAAGTACCCAGGATCCATGTCAGCACTGGAGAGCAAAGCTCAGGTTCCGGCACCGACTCCACCAAGGTCTTAGGCCCCGGCATCGACGGAAGAGGAATCCTGAGAGGACCCGAGCAACTCGCATGGGGACTGGCCTTTCCTGTGGCTACCAGAGCGGTCCCTGATGTCCCCGTCGTAATTCGAGAGCACCTACCGCAACTCGAGAAAATCCAGGAGGTTCTCCCCTCCAGGCGAGATGAGGCCCATTTCCCCTGAGGCGTATCGAGACTAATCACACCTAACCTCTGGAACTTCCAAAGGGTCCTTCACACCTTGCTGCAACTCAAGAAGTTCCCCAACATACCCGTCTCCACTTGAGAGGAAGCACGAGAGTCCCGCCCACATTCAGAGGAGCCCCGTTTCCGCTTCCTTGCTCTAGAGGAGGGAACCCTTCCCTGAGTGGCCGGGAAAGAATTCCCGGCGTTCCCGTCGCACCTCAAGAGCAGTCGCTCTCCACAGGAATGGCGAGAGGAACTCCAGCGTGGTGCCACCATTCCCAGAGTCCCCCAGATGTCTCAGTCCATTCCAGGGAAACCTGTTTTCCCTGCACTGCCTCGACTTTCAAGCCGAGGATCGAGTCACACCAAGGTGGCACGTGGGAAAGCCATGTGGGAAATCCTCGTGGGAAAGCCTCGTGGGAAAGCCTCAAGGGAAAGCCCTGATCCCTTGATCCGCGCGAAGGGAACATGACAATGCTGCTACAGCTCGGGAGGAAAGCGCACGTGCATACCCCCACTCGAGACGAAGACTGATTCCCTGGGGAGACTCCAGAAGTACCCAAGATCCATGTCAGCACTGGAGAGGAATCCTCAGGTTCCGGCACCGACTCCGCACAAGGTCTTAGCCCCGGCATCGACGGGAGAGGAATCCGAGAGGCCCCCGAGCAACTCGCATGGGACTGGCCTTTCCTGAGGCCACCAGAGCGGGTCCCTGAGGTCCCCGTCGTAAGTCGAGAGCACCTGCCGCAACTGAGAAAATCCAGGAGGTTCTCCCCTGCAGGCGAGATGAGGCCCATTTCGCTGAGGCGTCTCGAGGCAAATCACTCCTAACCTCTGGAACTTCCAACTGGTCCTTCACACCCTTGCTGCAACTCAAGAAGTTCCCCGACATACCCGTCTCCACTCGAGAGGAAGCACGAGAGTCCCGCCCACATCCAGAGGAGCCCCGTTTCCGCCTCCTAGCTCGAGAGGAGGGATCCTTTCCTTGCGTTGTCGGGAAAGAATTCCCGGCATTCCCGTCGCATCTCAAGAGGAGGCGCTCTCCACAGGAAAGGCGAGAGGAACTTCAGGGTCGTGCCACCATTCCAGAGTCCCCCCCCAGATGTCTCAGCCCATTCCAGGGAAACCTGTTCTCCCTGCACTGCCTCGACTTTCAAGCGAGGATTGACTCACACCACGGTGGCACGTAGGAGAGCCCTGTGGGAAAGCCTCGTGGCGAAAGCCTCGTGGGAAAGCCTCGGGAAGCCTCGAGGGAAAGCCACAAATCCCTTGATCCACACGAAGGGAAGTGTGAAACTGCTGCGAGAGCTCTCGGAGGAAATCGCAATCGCATCTGCAGGCCCCCACTCGACACGAGGACTGACGCCCCTGGGGAGACTCCAGAAGTACCACAAGATCCATGTCCGGGACTGGAGAGGAATCCTCAGGTTCCGGCACTGGAGAGGAATCCTCAGGTTCCGCACTGGAGAGGAATCCTCAGGTTCCGGCACTGACTCCACACAAGGTCTTAGGCTCCAGCATCGACGGGGAGAGGAATCCTGAGAGGCCCCGAGCAACTCGCATGGGGACTGGCCTTTCCTGAGGCCCACGAGAGCGGTCGTCGCTGAGGTCCCCGTCGTAAGTCGAGAGCACCTGCCGCAACTCGAGAAAATCCAGGAGGTACACCCCTCCAGGCAGATGAGGCCCATTTCCGCTGAGGCTTCTCGAGGCTAATAACACCTAACATCTGGAACTTCCAAAGGGTCCTTCACACCCTTGCTGCAACTCAAGAAGTTCCCACATACCCGTCTCCACTCGAGGAGGATGCCACGAGAGTCTCGCCCACATGCCAGCCAGGGTACCCCCTTTTCCGCTCCTAGCTCGAGAACGAGGTATCATTGCCTGCGTCGGTCGCGGACAAAGATATTCTGTTCCCTACCGAGTGCTGTTGGTGCCATGGGCCGTCTCGCATTCTCAAGAGGAGTCGCCTTACAGCTCTCCACAGGTGAAGTAAAGCGCACGAGAGGAGGATACTCCAGCGTCGTTGCCACCATTCCCAGAAGGAGCTCTCAGGCCCTCCAGTTGAGTGGTGTCTGTCGTTGTAGTCCATTCCAGGGAAACCTGTTCTTTTCCCTCTCACGCCTGCAGGCTTTCAGCGAATAGTGTTTAGGAGGATCGATCACTACCACTGGCGGACAGTTGGTGTGGCACGTTGGGACAGCCCTGTGGGGAAAGCCTTCCGTGGGGAAAAGCCTCGAGTGTTGAAAAAGCCTCGAGGGGGAAAGCCACAGATCCCATGATCCACAAAAGGAAAGCCGCCGACACTTGCTGCCCTACAGCTCGGTAAGGAAATCACACGTGCAATTGCCCCAATCGAGACGCAGGACTGAGGTCTGCTGGGAGACTCCCAGAAGTTACCCCAAGATCCATGTCAGCCCACTGAGAGGAATTCCTCAGATCCCGCACCGACTCCACACAAGGTCTTAGCCCCGGGCCATCGACGGGGGAG
>NW_017203040.1:0-6167 GCF_001704415.2 Capra hircus
GGCGCTCTCCACCGGAAAGGCGAGAGGAACTCCAGGGTCTTGCCACCATTCCCAGAGTCCCCCCAGATGTCTCAGTCCATTCCAGAGAAACCTGTTTTCCCTGCACTGCGTCGACTTTCAAGCCGAGGATCGACTCACACCACGGTGGCACGTGGGACAGCCCTGTGGAAAGCCTCGTGGGAAAGCCTCTTGGGAAAGCGTCGAGGGAAAGCCACAGATCCGTTGATGCCACGCAAAGGGAAGCGTGACACTGCTGCTACAGCTCGGGAGGAAAGCGCACGTGCATGCCCCCACTCGAGTAGAGGACTGACTGCCCTGGGGAGACTCCAGAAGTACCCCAAGATCTATGTCAGCACTGGAGAGGAATCCTCAGGTTACAGCACCGACTCCCCACAAGAACTTAGGCTCCGGCATCAACGGGAGAGGAATCCCTAGAGGCCCCCAAGCTACTCACATGGGGACTGGCCTTTCTGAGGCACCAGAACGGTCCCTGAGGTCCCCATCGTAAGTCGAGAGCACCTGCCACAACTCGAGAAAATCCAGGAGGTTCTCCCATCCAGGCGAGATGAGGCCCATTTCCGCTGGAGCGTCTGGAGTCTAATCACTTCTAATATCTGGAACTTCCAAATGGTCATTCACACCATTGCTGCAACTCAAGAAGTTCCCGCGACATACCCGTCTCGACTCGAGAGGAAGCACGAGAGTTCTGCCCACATCCAGAGGAGCACCGTTCCGCCTCATAGCTCGAGAGGAGGGATCCTTTCGCCTGCTTGGTCGGGAAAGAATTCCCGGGCGTTCCGTCGCATGTCAAGAGGAGGCTCTCTCCATAGGAAAGGCGAGAGGAACTCCAGGGTCGGGCCACCATTCCCAGAGTCCCCAGATGTCTGTCCATTCCAGGGAAACCTGTTTTCCTGCACTGCCTCGACTTTCAAGCCGAGGATCGACTCACACCACGGTGGCACGTGGGACAGCCCTGTGGGAAAGCCTCGTGGGAAAGCTTAGTGGAAAGCCTTGAGGCAAAGGAATTTCCTTGATCCACGAAGGGGGGTTGCTGCTCGGTCTCCCTCCCTTGATCCTGACACACAGCTCGGGAGGAAATCGCACGTCCCTGCCCCCACTCGAGACGAGGACTGACTCCCCAGGGGAGACTCCAGAAGTACCCCAAGATCCGTGTCAGCACTGGAGAGGAATCCTCAGGTGCGGGCACCGACTCCCCACAAGGTCTTAGGCACCAGCATCGACGGGAGAGGAATCCGAGAGGCTCGCGAGCAACTGGCATGGGGACTGGCCTTTCCTGAGGCCACGAGAGCGGGTCCCTGAGGTCCCCGTCTGAAGTCGAGAGCACCTGCCGCAACTCGAGAAAATCCAGGAGGTTCGTCCCTCCAGGCGAGATGAGGCCCATTTCCGCTGGGTCTCGAGGCTAATCACACCTAACCTCTGGAAATTCCAAAGGGTGCTTCACAATCTTGCTGCAACTCAAGAAGTTCCCGACTTACCCGTCTCCACTCGAGAGGAAGCACGAGAGTCCCGCCCACATCCAGAAGAGACCCGTTTCTGCCTCCTAGCTCGAGAGGAGGGATCCTTTCTCTGCGTGTTCGGGGAAGAATTCCCGGCGTTCCCGTCGCATCACAAGAGGAGACGCTCTCCACAGGAAAGGCGAGAGGAACTCCAGGGTCGTGCCACCATTCCCAGAGTCCCCCAGATGTCTCAGTCCATTCCAGGGAAACCTGTTTTCCCTGCACTGCCTCGACTTTCAATCCGAGGATCGACTCACACCACGGTGGCATCGTGGTACAGCCCTGTGAGAAAGCCTCGTGGGAAAGCCTCGTGGGAAAGCCTCAAGGGAAAGCCACAGATCTCTTGATCCACGCGAAGGGAAGCGTGACACTGCTGCTACAGCTCGGGAGGAAAGCGCACGTGCATGCCCCGCTCGAGACGAGGACTGACTCCCCTGGGGAGACTCCAGAAGTACCCCAGGATCCATGTCTGCACTGGAGAGGAATCCTCAGGTTCCGGCACCAACTCCACACAAGGTCTTAGGCCCGTGCATCGACGTGAGAGGAATCCCGAGAGCCCCAGAGCAAGCATGGGGACTGGCCTTTCCTGAGGCCACCACAGCGGGTCCCTGAGGTCCCCGTCGTAAGTCGAGAGCACCTGCCGCAACTCGAGAAAAACCAGGAGGTTCTCCCCTCCAGGTGAGCTGAGTCCCATTTCCGCTGAGGTATCTCGAGGCTAATCACACCTTACCTCTGGAACTTCCAAAGGGTCCTTCACACCCTTACTGCAACTCAAGAAGTTCCCCGACATACCCGTCTCCACTCGAGAGGAAGCACGAGAGTCCCGCCTACATCCAGAGGAGCCCGTTTCCGCCTTCTAGCTCGAGAGGAGGGATCCTTTCCCTGCGTGGTCGGGATAGAATTCCCGGTGTTCCCGTCACATCTCAAGAGGAGTCGCGCTCCACAGGAAAGGTGAGAGGAACTCCAGGGTCGTGCCACCATTCCCAGAGTCCCCTGGATCTCTCAGTCCATTCCAGGGAAACCTGTTTTCCCTTCACTGCCTCGACTTTCAAGCCGAGGATCGACTCACACCACGGTGGCACGTGGGACAGCCCTGTGGGAAAGCCTCATGGGAAAGCCTCGTGGGAAAGCCTCGTGGGAAAGCCTCGTGGAAAGCCTCGAGGGAAAGGCACAGATCCCTTGATCCAAGCATAGGGAAGCGTGACACTGCTGCTTCAGCTCAGGAGGAAAGCGCACGTGCATGCCCCCGCTCGAGACGAGGACTGACTCCCCTGGGGAGACTCCAGAAGTACCCCAGGATCCATGTCTGCACTGGAGAGGAATGCTCAGGTTCCGGCACCGACTCCATACAAGATCTTAGGCCCTGGCATCGACGAGAGAGGAATCCCGAGAGGCCCCAAAGCAACTCGCATGTGGACTGGCCTTTCCTGAGGCCACCAGAGCGGGTCCCTGAGGTCCCCGTCGTAAGTCGAGAGCGCCTGCCGCAACTCGAGAAAATCCAGGAGGTTTTCCCCTCCAGGCGAGGTGAGGCCCATTTCCGCTCAGGCATCTCGAGGCAAATCACACCTATCATCTGGAAATTCCAAAGGTCCTTCACACCCTTGCTGCACCTCAAGAATTTCCCCGACATACCCGTCTCCACTCGAGAGGAAGCACTAGAGTCCCGCCATATCCAGAGGTGCCCCGTTTGCGCCTCATAGCTCAAGAGGAGGGATCCTGTCCCTGCGAGGTCGGAAAAGAATTTCCGTCATTCCCGTCGCATCCCAAGACGAGGCGCTCTCCACAGGAAAGGCGAGAGGAACTCCAGGGTCGTGCCACCATTGCCAGAGTTCCACTGATGACTCAGTCCATTAAAGGGAAATCTGTTTTCCCAGCACTGCCTCGACTTTCAAGCCGAGGATCGACACACACCAAGGTGGCACGTGGGACAGCACTGTGGGAAAGCCTCGTGGAAAAGCTTCGTGGGAAAGCCTAGATGGAAAGACACAGATCCCTTGATCCACGCTACGGGAAGCGTGATACTGCTGCTACAGCTCGGGTGGAAAGCGCACGTGCATGCCCCCACTCGAGACGAGGACTGGCTCCCCTGGGGAGACTCCAGAAGTACCCCAAGATCCATGTCATCACTGCAGAGGAATCCTCAGGATGGCACCGACTGCACACAAGGTCTTAGGCCCGGCATCGAAGGGAGAGGAATCCCGAGAGGCCCCCGAGCAACTCGCATGGGGACTGGCCTTTCCTGAGGCCACCAGAGCGGGTCCCTGAGGTCCCCGTCGAAAGTCGAGAGCACCTGCTGAAACTCGAGAAAATCCAGGAGGTTCTCCCCTCCAGGAGAGATGAGGCCCGTTTCCGCTGAGGCCTATCGAGGCTAATCACACCTAACCTCTGGAACTTTCCAAGGGTCCTTCACACCCTTTCTGCAACTCAAAAAGTTCCCCGACACACCCGTCTCCACTGAGAGGAAGCACGAGAGTACCGCCCACATCCAGAGGAGCCCCGTGTCCGACTCCTAGCTCGAGAGGAGGGATCCTTTCCCTGCGTGTTCGGTCAAGTATTCCCGGCGTTCCCGTCGCATCTCGAGAGGAGGCGCTCTCCACAAGAAAGGCGAGAGAAACTCCAGGGTCTTGCCACAGTTCCCAGAGTCCGCCAGATGTCTCAGTCCATTCCAGGGAAACCTGTTTTCCCTGCACTGCCTCGACGTTCAAGCCGAGGATCGACTCACACCACGGTGGCACGTGGGACAGTCCTGTGGGAAAGCCTCGTGGGAAAGCCTCTTCGGAAAGCCTCGAGGGAAAGCCACAGATCCCTTGATCCACGCGAAGGGAAGCGCGACACTGCTGCTACAGCTCGGGAGGAAAGCGCACGTGCATGCCCCACTCGAGACGAGGACTGACTCCCCTGGGGAGACTCCAGAAGTACCCCAAGATCCATGTCAGCACTGGAGAGGAATCCTCAGTTTCCAGCACCGACTCAACACAAGATCTTAGGTCCCGGCATCGACGGGAGAGGAATCCTGAGAGGCCCCCGAGCAACTCGCATGGGGACTGGGCTTTCCTGAGGCCACCAGAGCGGGTCCCTGAGGTCCCCGTCGTAAGTGAGAGCACCTGCCCCAACTCGAGAAAATCCAGGAGGTTCTCCTCTCCAGGCGAGATGAGGCCCATGTCCGCTGAGGCGTATCCAAGCTAATCACATCTAACGTCTGGAACTTCCAAAGGGTCCTTCACACCCTTGCTGCAACTCAAGAAGTTCCCCGACATACCCGTCTCCACTCGAGAAGAAGCTCGAGAGTCCCGCCAATATCAAGAGGAACCCCGTTACCGCCCCCTAGCTCGAGAGGAGGGATCCCTTCCCTGCGTGTTCGGGAAAGAATCCCCGGCGTTTCCGTCGCATCTCAAGAGGAGGCGCTCCCACAGGAAAGGCGAGAGGAACCCCAGGGTCGTGCCACATTCCCAGAGTCCACCAGATGTCTCAGTCCATTCCAGGGAAACCTGTTTTCCCTGCACTGCCTCGACTTCCAAGCCGAGGATCGACTCACACCACGGGGCACGTGGGACATCCCTGTGGGAAAGCCTCGGGGAAAGCCTCGTGGGAAAGCTCGAGGAAAGCCCCTGATCCCTTGATCCACGCGAAGGGGAAGCGTGACATTGCTGCTACAGCTCGGGAGGAAAGCGCCGTGCATGCCCCCACTCGAGACGAGGACTGACTCCCTGGGAAGACTCCAGAAGTACCCCAAGATCCATGTCGGCAATGGAGAGGAATCCTCAGGTTCGGCACTGACTCCACACAAGGTCTTAGGACCCAGCATCGACGGGGAGTGGAATCCCGAGAGGCCCGGGAGCAACTCGCATGGGACTGGCCTTTCCTGAGGCCACCAGAGCCGACCTGAGGTCCCCGTCGTAAGTCGAGAGCACCTGCCGCAACTCGAGAAAATCCAGGAGGTTCTCCCCTGCAGGCGAGATGAGGCGCATTTGTGCTGAGGCGTCTCGAGCTAATCACATCTAACATCTGGAACTTCCAAAGGGTCCTTCACACCTTGCTGCAACTCAAGAAGTTCCCCGACATACCCGTCTCCACTCGAGAGGAAGCACGAGAGTCCCGCCCACATCCAGAGGAGCCCCGTTTCCGCTCCAAGCTCGAGAGGAGGGATCCTTTCCTGCGTGGTCGGGAAAGAATTCCCGGCGTTCCCGTCGCATCTCAAGAGGAGGCTCTCCACAGGAAAGGCGAGAGGAACTCCAGGGTCGTGCCACCATTCCCAGAGTCCCCCAGATGTCTCAGTCCATTCCAGGGAAACCTGTTTTCCCTGCACTGCCTCGACTTTCAAGCCGAGGATCGACTCACACCACGGTGGCACGTGGGACAGCCCTGTGGGAAAGCCTCGTGGGAAAGCCTCGTGGGAAAGCCTCGAGGGAAAGCCACAGATCCCTTGATCCACGCGAAGGGAAGGCGACACTGCTGCTCAGCTCGGGAGGAAAGCGGCGTGCATGCCCCCACTCGAGACGAGGACTGACTCCCCTGGGGAGACTCCAAAGTACCCCAAGATCCATGTCAGCACTGGAGAGGAATCCTCAGGTTCCGCACCGACTCAACACAAGGTCTTAGGCCGGCATCGACGGAGAGAATCCGAGAGGCCCCCGAGCAACTCGCATGGGG
>NW_017203041.1:0-18921 GCF_001704415.2 Capra hircus
AGCGCAAGAGATACAAAGGAAAACGTACACCTCAGAAACACGGCCCGAGGACTATGGTGCCTAATTAGGACTACTCGCTAGACTGTGGCAGAACTAGAAATCGTAGGACTCGAGGAGACAGTACATTGATCGATGGAAGTGGCACTCCATTGGCTAAAAACGGTCATCAGCAACAGCCATCAGATAGCACACTAGAAAAGGCGGAAATCGAAATAAATAAAAGATCAATCAGCACGACACAATAGGACCCGGACTATCCCACAAAGATCATAAAAGTACAACATAATCAGACAAGATACAAGCACAAATACACAGAATAAGTAATCACCAATAAGCACATTGACCACTCCTACCAATGTATTAGTAAGGAATAGATATTACCAAAAATGAAGAAACGGCTACACAAGAATACCGAAGCACGACACCATCTCAGCATACGGTCTTTCAGCGGCGGAGGGAAAGAAGCGTAGGAACAGGATAATACAAAGCGAGGTGGGGAGGCGGGAGGAAACACGTGAAATTGCACCTCGGGATCGAACCATAGATGAGCACCAAGCGATGTGACTGAACCACTCATAGGCAACCTGAGGCCACCTAACACAGTGCGACGATGCGAGAGGAAAATATCAAAGGGAACCACGAAACGTGAGTCGGACAAATCATGGTAAAAAGAGACCACCGTACCAATGTCATCCTTCCAGCATGGTACAATAGCTACAAGCAACCTAAATCGCATTAAGCATAGAGGAAAGAGAAGCTTGTACCAAATACAAAATGAAATACACCATCAGCTATATTTGGAAGGGCGGAAGGGTAGATGATTTGGGGAATGGCATTGAACATGTATCTATCACTGAAGCCATCGAACACCATACTATGTCCAATTGCACGATACCAGCATGCTTGGCTGGTGCACGGGATGACCAGAGAATATGGAGGAGAGGAGGGTTCATGTTGGAACGCATTACACCCGTGTAAGATTCACGTCAGATGCAAACAATACATATAGTAAACGTAAATAATAAAAGATAAGAGGATAAAAATGAGGTGGAGGAAGAAGAGAAAGAAAGGAAGAATAATGATGTGTGTCATTCTAATTGGAGGAGCTACAAGAAGGCCCACATTGAGATGCCTAAAGGCCCCTTTTAGCAAGCAGAATTGTATTAGGAATAGTAAGGCATAATAAAATGTATACACCATATTTTCAATTATGTTTTAATATATATTAGTATATAATATTTGCATTACCTATACTGTATTTAGGGTGTTGCATCACATCTGCCATGATTTTGGAAATTTTTTATTTTAATGGAGGCCAATTATTCTTCGACAAAGCTTGGTTGGTTTTTGCCATAGCTAAACTGTGGTTGGAATACGAACGACCACGGGGGATAGCACAAATGTGGATCCCCTCCAATAAGTAAGGCCCCCATCACCACCACATCAACCTCCCACAGATGTAAATCCCATCCTCAACAGGGCAATTCCCCAGTGGGCCAAACCCAGCCCGATGCGTAGAGAAGCAGACGACCATCTTCAGTGCATACGAAGCGCTCAGGATCTGTTTGGCGTAACTCAATCTTCTCATATGAATAATTAACAATCTACAATGTAATACAGATCTACTTAAATCACTGTTTATCTACTAATCAGATCATCCCCACCCTCGCCTTCTCCACAGAGGTCAAAAGACTGTTCTGTACCATCATGGTTCGATACTCGCGACTACAGAGGGCTTATCTAGTCCATCCCATCGTCGGGTCTAAGGGTGCCAGAGTGAGATGACCTAGAAGATTGTTAAGATAACGTCGTAGTGAGTGTATTATTCGTTTTCTGCTGTTAACGTCTCACTCCTGTATGAGCGGAGAGCGCTGCGAAGGTTTCATCCACCTCATTAGGAGAGCGGAAACTTCAAGGCGATATAGGTAACCCCCATTTGTGCGTGATCCGCTATGTAGGCTGAAGTGTGGGACTATAACACACTGCTTTAACCTAAACATGTGCCTACTAAGCTTATATCTCTCACTCAGATCAAATTACAGTAACTGCCCCATCTGTGACATTCTAAGAGATTGCCTATCACATGGCCTTGTCTTATTTGCTAAACAGTCTAGCGCCATCGAATGGATGCATCTGTGTCTGAGGTACACCCATGTACTTCTTCAAGTCTGAGGGTTTTCCATCAGTGTGTTTTTTGCCCATCGAAGGAGCCTACTGTTGGGTCATGATGGCAGTTCTAGGGTCCTTAGCTGCTAGTTGTATTAGGAATCTCGTCTCTACATATGCCTTCTGCATAGTGGTAATAAAGTAGCTTGGCATACTGGACTCAACAGTTCGCCAACGAGGGTTCCGCTCATTATCTCGACACCCTCTTTCGAAACCCAGCTTAAAAAAAAAAAAACAACACAGAATATAAACAACAAAAAATAATATTAATTAAACTGAAGAATTAGTACATAAGCAAATACCGAAGGTAATACCAGGAACAATAACCATAAATGGGCAATACTATATGATATATGAAATAGAAACAAGGAACCAATATCCAAGTCCTGGTGGCCATGGCTGAGTTATTGCTGTCGCAATTTTGCCCTAGCACATGCAGGCCAGTCTGAACCAGTAGCCAAGGCGATTGGTTACCCCCCATCCTTTCCCGCTCCTTGAAGGATTTTGCATTTTGTCTTTGATAACCTGAGTGAGTGGTGAGCTCTTATCATGTGTTTTCGATAGTCAGCCCATTCGATGTCTCTTCAGAGGAAAACATGTGCACCTATTAGAAAGATGCAGTGTTGGCTCTGCCTAGGTAGTGAGCACTGTGGGAGTAAGCCACAAGTCGCTAGCAAGCGCAGAGCTGGGGACGGACCTGTGCTCCAAATGAGCTATTTCACAAGAATGAAAGCGGAGTTAAGTGAATGAAGCTGGTTCTGTCCTTTGATATTACCGTCCTATTATTTGGCCCATCCCCTACGGACCGCACCAGTTTATTTCTTAAGATATCTGTAATTCTTCGTTCAGTAATTATATATATCTGTCCTCTACTCTGCAAACCAAACTTTTGCTTTTGGATTACTACATTGCTTTCTGAAGACGTGTCTTGTCATATATGTCCGCACCTTTAAATACTTATATATATTTGGAAGCGCCAAAGTTCACTTGTACGTATAGGTAATTGTGCACATACATGTTTTTATATAGAAATGCACATGCATATGTGTGTTTATCTGCGCATGTATAATACATATATATATAATTTGATACAGTCTCAATTTAGTATTGATCTTCCAAAATTCATTGTCTTTCTGTGAGGGAGTTCGTTAGAACAAGACCTTCCAACTCAGGTTCCATGGTTACCACTGGCTTCATTTCACAGAGAATCCTTAATGGTTTGCTAAGTCCTTGAGATCACTTCCTGCCCGGGCCTGCAGTCCCTGAGGTATGTAGTAATACACACCGCACATTCAGACAGTTGATATTAAATGCACAGTGATATCACAAAAATTGTCAAAGTAAAGAGACACAATGTGTTTTTATTTATGTCTAAATCAGTCAAACAAAGTATTCGGCTGTAAGGTACAAGCTATTTTTAGTTTGAAAAGAACAAATTTTGTCTTATATTTTAATATAAAATATCTTGCTGAATTGAAAAATAGGTTCTAAATGAAATTCTTTCCTATTGTCAGTTGTTTGAAGACTATGGAGGAAAGAAAATAAACCTATATTAACTTTGGCTGCTTAAGCTGTATCATTTGCAGGTCTGTTTTTTTTTTTTTAATTCCTTACACTTGTAGAGTCATAACTAGATATAAAATGATGAATAGATTTTATACTGTGTTCATTTTCTGCACATTACTCTTTCTTTTAATTTATGAACATAACTAGAAAGTTGTTTTACTGAGTGGTTATTAAAAATTACCCTTCTCTCTTTTGTGGAACACACTGTTTATTCCAGGCAAGCTACTCCTTTGCCACTGTTCTCTCTTTTTTTACCTTGATGCTGCTTCCTGCTCTTTTTCATCTTTTAAGTTTGAGCTCAAGAATTGCCTCTTCCTGGAAGCCTTCTCTGATTTCTCCAGGCTAGTGTAGGCATCTTACTTGTGATCTCCACATCACTTTAGGACTGTCACTCCTCTGGCACTCCCCATCCTAGACTGCAACCAGGGAATTATGTGTTTTTTCCCTTTAAAGAGTAGTGTGCATGTTGACTCTTCTCTGACAATTAGTGTTCAGATGATGCCTGATGCCCAAGAGATGCCTAAAATTGTTCAATGGATGAAGAATGAATGACTCATTATTTTCCATATGTTGGGTTTTCTGGCCAACTTATTGCTGCATTTTACTATTATCAGTACTCTCTCTTCTGGCTCCTGACAAGAGTGGAATGTTTGGCCATCCTAGGTAACAGCACCTGGCCTTTCTTTTGGAATCACGTCCCTCTGGGTCACTTCATGTGGGCAGGCTGTCCATCCTTCCTCTCTGTCTGGACATATAAGCAATGCAAGTCAGGCTGGTCAGTTAGAGTCCCCTAATCATCTGGTCACATTGGTTGCTCTGAGTGGAGGGCAAATCAGCAAATCTGGAGTCTTCCCCCCCCCTTTTTTTTTTTTTTGTATTTGCAGTTGGGCTGCACCGGGTCTTCATTGCAGCATGTGGGTTTCTCATTGTGGTGGCTTCTCTCCTTGTGGAGCCGGGCTCTGGAGTGTCGGCTCTGGAGTGTCAGCTCCGTAGTGGCGGTCCGCAGGCTGAGCTGCCCCACTGGCGTGTTAGATCTCCCTGGATCAGGGATGGAACCAATGTGTCTCCTGCATTGGCATGAGAATTCTCGCCACTGAGCAAGCAGTGAAGCCCTGGCCGGTGGATTCTTACCACTGGACCACCAGGGACGTCCTGAGCCTTCTTAATGGATACATGGGCAACCGGAGAGGGAATCTGTGTCCTTTCCCTTGGGTCACTGGCAATAACGTTGGAATCCAGTAATAGCTTGGAGGAGCCGCCCCCCCACCACCACCACCGTGGGAGAGAGTGGAACGTCATAAATGGGCAGATGCAGACCTGGAGGTGGAGGGAAAGTTGAGTGAGTTGGCAATGGTGTTTGAATTCCGGATCAGCGCGCCTTGAGTTAGATCATGTGAATCAATAAACCGCACATTTATTTTCTGTACACAAGTTTCAATTGAGTTTGTGTCGTGTACGATCCAGCGATTCTAAGCTTGACAAGTGTCTGTTTTTATTTTTTCTCGACACTGGAAACTGAAATTAAATTTATGTAAGCTGTGTCAACTCTGTTGCAGGGATGAATGCACTGATTAACTTTTATTAAAATCCCTTGGACTGTCTTATGACAAATAAAGAGAACTTATAAAGAGTGAAAAGATAGCTAATAACAACTTGGAAAGGAATTCTAAGATTTGTGTGCCTGGGCCAAAGACTAGGATTTGTGGATCCTGGAGAAGAGAAAACATACTTGTGATCTTGATTTATATGAATGGTTGGTGATGGAGGATGGTGAAGGTGAGTTTTTCCTCTCCAGGAAATACGCTGGTGGTTCAGGATTGGACAAGAGAAGTCTTGACAGTGATCGAATATTGAAGGCACTTGTGGAATGCTATTTGGAGGCTAAAATGACATTTTATTGTTTGGAAAATGACTTCTGTGGGCTTGGCCCTAAAGCCGGGTTAGGTAACATGTTGAAATCTGTGTCTTTGTATCCTGTAATGCAGAATGCCTCCAAATTAATAAGTTGCTTAAACTTTGAGCATTATTAACCAGCAATAAGGCTCAACTGTTGAACGTGGCTCAGGAATGACCATTGAAGAAGACAGTTTGATGGTAGGTGATTTGCAGCTCCATTGTAGACCATGGGCTTCCTTGCCCTTTCTTGTGTATTTCTGGAAGAAGTGATTTCACTTTTCTTATTCTAATAAAACAAAGAATATTTTGTGTTAAAGCTAAGTATCTCTCCTGTCATTGCTAGTACTATCAGAGTTAGAAGTAGTGTTCCTGCCTTTCATACCTGTGCTCTTCCATCCATCCATCCAGCTTTTCTCAAAATAGTCATTGACTGCTCATGATGTGTCAAAAGCTGGGCTTGTCGTCTCTTAGGCCCTTCTACTTGTAGCATGATTCTCAGCTCTCCTGCAGCCCAAGCTCTAAAAACGGAATCCCCTTCTCACATCCCTTCACAAGTCACTATTTATCCTCAAAATTAGTTTGTTCTAAACCCTGGCTCCTGGACCAGCTAGGCACTTCTCCTTTTTTTTTTTTTTTTGCCACTTCATACCTACCCATTTTCTTTTCTTTATCTTTTCCATAGCAATTGTGGTGGACTCAGCATAGAGAGTTGAAAGTACCAAGGCAGATTTAGAACTTATATTGGGGTTGGGAAAACACTGCCAATGCAGGAGCTTCAAGAGATGCTGGTTCAGTCCCTGGGTTGGCAAGATCTCCTGGAGGAGGACATGGCAAACTGCTCCAGTAGTCTTACCTGGAGAATTCCATGGACAGGGAAGCCTGATGGGGCTACAATCCATAGGGTTGCTAAAGAGTTGGACACAACTGAATGACTAAACAGCAACAACAACAACAGTCATCATAAAGACTGATAATGTCTGTTCTGAACATACTGGGGTGGGCCCTTGATATGGATTATCTCAACAGTTCATCCTTGGATGCAACCTTACAGCAGCCATTTGAAGGAGACGAAAGGGAAAGTTGGCTGTATTTCTCTTTTGGCATCCAAATTAAAAAATATATATATATATATCTTTTTATTTTGAAATAGTTTAAAACTTATTAGTTGGAAAAATAGTACAGAGAGTTCCTGGACTATTGTTTCCTCCAATAATAATGTCTTACATAAAAGTAGTACATTGTCAAGACCAGGGAGTTAGCATTGGTACAATACTATTAAAGCATTTGTGTGTGTGTACATGTGTTTTGTGTGCATCTGTGTGTTTCTGTGAAATCTGTGAAATGCATAGATTCAAAGAACCATCACAATCAGAATGCAGAATTGTTCCATCACCATGAAGAAACACCCTCATGTTACATTACTCCCTTCCCCCAACCCTAACTCCTGGTGACTTTGAATCTCTTCTCTCTCACTGTGATTTTCTCCCTTCATATAAATGGAGTCATGCCGCATGTAACCCTTTGAGACTGGCTTTCTCATTCAGCCTACCCTAAAGCTCCATCCAGGTTGGCTATGTCAAGAGGTTGTCATTTTTTTGGCATCCTTGAATCAGAGGGTTCAGATTTCAGCCAAGTGTTGCTCAGTTCCTCAGCCTATCCTGGACTGGGGCCCCTCTTCAAGGTCAGCTGTGGGGCAGCCTGGGATCTAGGAGGTCTGTCTTTGTAAAGACTCTTCTGGCTTCAATCAGCCTCTTGCCTTTCACCCGAAGTGTGGAATCTTCCTTGCACACCTCGTCTTGTCTTTCCCTCATTTCCAGCCATCTCTTGGTCTTAGCCCCAGAGATGAGCATCTGTGATAAGGATTTAGACGCAGGTTTTTCTACTGGAGAGGTGATGGCAGGAAGCAGGAGTGAGGGAGTAGGGAGAAGGGAGGAAAGGAGGGTGGAAAAACCAACAGTGTGTTGATGAGTGGGTCACAGCTGTGGATGCCCAGGGCTCAGTCCTACTGGAGGATCCTATGGCACCCTGAAGAATGTGCCTTAGAACTGCCACTCTGCAGGTGGGATGGGGAAGCATTTACCCACTAACTCCATCTCTCCTTGCATGTATGCATGCTAAATCGCTTCAGTTCTGTCTGACTCTGTTACCTCATGGACTGTAGCCTGCCAGGCTCCTCTGTCCATGGGACTTTCCAGGCAAGAATACTGGAGTGGGTTGCCATGCCCTCCTCCAGGGAATCTCCCCATCGCGGGGATCAAACCCAAGTCTCATATTATATAGCTCCTGCATTGCATGTGGATCCTTTACCACTTGTGCCACTTGGGAAGCCCCAATCTTTTCTTAGTGGAAGGTTATTCTGACCACATTAACACCTCTGCGTTTCAAAATGGTCCTGCATGGGGAATTGAGTGGGCTCCTGGCTCTGCTGAGAAAACCTCACAAAACCCTGTGGACTGACCCAGCCTGGTGCTGAGGTGAGAGCCAACAGCATGCCTGGGAGCAGGTCACCCCCCACAGCACAGGGGTCAGAGGGGCTGGGGACGAGGGGGTTATGTCCAAGGCAGCCTGGCCTGGTGTGAACTCTTACATTTTGATGGCCAGCCCCCTGGTGGCAGTGTAATACCTGACCTCCACGTTCTCTGGGGACCAACCCAGGACCCGTCAGGGGGCTGGCTGCATTCTCGTGGGCATCACTCACTGACTCTTCTGCTTCCTCAAGCTGTTGATGCAACTCACTTTGAGAGGTTATTCTTTTCTTTTCAAAAATTAAATAAAATATTTAGTTACTTGGCTGTGCTGAGTCTTAGTTTGTGACATGCGGACTCTTTAGCTGCAGCATGTGGGATCTAGTTCACTGACCACGGATCAAATCCAGACCCTCTGTATTGGGAGCTTGGGGTCTTGGCCCCTGGACCACCAGGGAAGTCCCGCTTATAATTCTTTGGGGGGATTTTATGTATGTAATCACATGAATCTAAACCTAACTGTGTTTTCAGCCTGACTAGCATAAAAAAATTTAATCATTTTTTTCCCATGTATCAACCACTGATTGATGAAAACACAAATCTGTATGTGTGCAGGTGTTAAAAATAGTTAATGAAAATACTTAGGGGAATACCCTGCTGGTCCAGTGGTTAGTACACTGCACTTTCAGTGCCAACGGCCCAAGTTCAGTCTGTGGTCAGGAAACCAAGATTCTCTCAGCCATGCAACTAAACAGCAACCAAGTGTCTTTCTTCTTGATTCCTAACAACACGATTCAAGCGGTGGATCATTCAAGCGGTGGATCTGAATCTCAGCCCTGCCACCTACTGTTTTTGTGTCCTTGGGAAAGTAACTTCCATGCTTCAGTTTTCTCAACTGCAAATGAGAAGAAGAATCACGCCTATGTCCTGGGGTTGTTCTGGAGTACTGCACTGTTTACAATGGAAGGCATAATAGATTCCTGAGCCCTTGGAACAGTGCCTGGCCTGTAATAAGCACTGTGTAAGTCGTTGTTGGGGCTTCCCAAGTGGCTTAGTGATAAAGAATCCACCTACCAAGCGGGAGACATGAGTTCAATCCCTGGGTCAGTAACATCTCCTGGAGGAGGGAATGGCAACCCACTCCAGTATTCTTGCCTAGAGATTCCCATGGACAGAGCAGCCTGGCAGGCTACAGTCCATGTGGTCACAAAAGAGCTGGACATGACTTAGTGACTAAACAACAGCAAACTCATTGTTAAATAGATTTTTTAAAAAGGCAATGTTTAGGGGTCTTAGGTTGAGAGAACCAGTGAAGATTCTGCTTTGAAAAGCAAGTAAGGTATCTTCTTGTCTCCTGCAATCAAGGTCAGTCAGTCCTTCCAGGCTGTTATTGGGTGCCACTGAACTAGAAACATGTTGCCTGAAAAATCTGGAGCCACGCTGTCTGCGGAATAGCCGGAACTGTGACTGTCGTAAATCACCAAGCCCAGCCATCTTGATCTTATCAGGAATTTAGAGCGTCTCTGAGCTCGCTCTGCTCTTTTTCCCCAGCCTTTTTCTTCTTGCTCACTTCTCTGCTTCTCAAGATAACCTAATTTATAGAACTGCCTCAATGTATGCTGGTGGACATGACATCCCGAGTGAGGAAGAATGCCAGAGCGACCCAGCGGTAGCCTGTTGATTTATGTTCAGTTCACTCCACTGTCACTTGGTGATTTAACATCAAAAGAATGAATTAAGCAGGCGATCACGCTGGGCAAACAAATACACTGTTGCAAGTGACTTGGCAAAAAAATTTTTTTTCTTCTGGCCATGTATAAAGTGTGCTAAAAGTGGCCCTTGGTGCAATCATGCAAATGCCTTTGGGCCCTCATGTCATATGTTTCTTGCATTTCCTTTTATCACATGTGATTGTATATTATAATACACGGCAATTCCAAAGGGGAACCAGATGGCTGCATGTTTCCCAGTTCAGGATGCTCCAGCAAAAAGGAAGGAGGAATCCAGAGCTATATTTGGCTCTGATGAAGCTGACAGGCCACTGGAGGTGATAATCAGCAGTATTTAAGAAAGGCTTGCATTGATGATAAAGAATGTAAGTGCTCAATCACGTCTGAATGTGTCCGTGATGGGCATATCCTTTAAAAACAGATTTAATGTATTCCTTTACATCTGCTCAATTTGAATATGTTAAGACAAGCAATATTTTAAACTAGCTTTTCTTTTTGAAATCTGCACATTTCAGAAAAAGCAAATAATTTCTTACAAAGACAGTTCAAGATGTGGCCAATTTTCATCTCTTGTTTGCTTATGGTTGAGGCTGCTGAAGAATCATTTGCTCAGTAAGAAAGACTGAGCTAAACTGGCAAGAAGGAAGAAGCGAGGGAGGTGACTTGATAGTTTCCTCAACATGATTCTTACTTGCCCCCAGCCCCACAAAGGTGAAAGCATTTGGCCCTTAAAAGTGGGCCGGAACAGTCACAACATGTGAAGCTGGCCATGCAAATTGCACAGTATATGTTGCTGTCTTTTTTTAAAAAGCTGAGTACCTTTTTTAAAAACCACTGAATTGTACACTTCCATATTTATTGATTTAATTTTCTTTGGCTGTGCCGGGTCTTTGTTGTGGCGTGCAGGATCTCTAGTTGGGGGCATGTGAACTCTTGGCTGGGGCATGTAGGATCTAGTTCCCTGACCAGGGACTCAAACCCAGGCGCCCTGCATTGGGAGCATAGAGTCTTAGACACTGGACCACCAGGGAAATACTTGTGTTGTTGTCTTATTTGCTCTCTGATAGTGCCAAAATGATGAACAACATGAAAAAAAAATCTGTGACCACTTTGTTAGATTAGACTGATGACCAGACTGTCACCAGGGTATTTCTGCAAATGACTCTAGGTCCTCCTGCTCCTCACAACAGTCATTCATGGGGAAATGTGTGTAGTGATGTCTCAGAAACTGGCCATGTTCTCAGGACTCTGAGGGTGAACTACAGACGTGGAAAGAAAACACTTTTTTCCCAAAATGATGGGAAAGTTGAAGAGTTAGGATTTGAATGCCAGGTTGTGGCAACAAAGGATTCTCTCTCTCTCTTTTCGGTATTAATTTCCACTATGGTTTATCACAGGATACTGAATATAGTTTCTTTTGCTGTACAGTAGGACCTTGTTTGTTATCTATCTTATTTATAGTAGTATGTATCTGCTAATTTCAAACTCCTTATTTATCCCCCCCATCTTTCTCATTTTGTAACAATAAGCTTGTATTCTATGTCTATGAGTTATTTCTGTTTTGTGAATAAGTTCATTTGTGTCATATTTCAGATTCCACATATAAGTGATACCATATGGTGTTTGTCTTTGACTTACTTCACTTAGGGTGATAATCTCTAGGTCCGTCCATGTTGCTCTAAATGGCACTATTTCATTCTTTTTTATGGCTGAGTAATATTCCATTGTATATATGTACCACATCTTTATCTATTCCTTGGTATCAATGGACACTTTGGTTGCTTCCATATCTTGGCTAAACATTGGCTCATCTTCGCATGTGCTCTGGACTGAGCCCTGCTCATCTCTTGCCACGTGTAAATACCAATACTTGTTATAACTCCCTCCACAGATTCTTTCAGGTCTGGTTCTTTCCCCTCTCCCTTTGGGGAGATCAGCTATACTCAGGTACTCAGGCTTCCTCTTGTACCTGGCACTGGCTTTGCATACATTAGGGCTTTCATGAAGAGTAATCATGGGACCACTCACACCTGGCCCTTCCTGGATGCTCAATAACTCATTTGAATAAATGAATAAAAAGAACATGATTTGAATTCTGATTTGGCCACTTATTGACTAAGTGACCTTGTATTCAACTACAAAATTGGAGGTAGTAGCTGTCATAGTCAGAGAAGGCAATGGCACCCCACTCCAGTACTCTTGCCTGGAAAATTCTATGGACGAAGGAGCCTGGTAGGCTGCAGTCCATGGGGTCACTAAGAGTCCAATACAACTGAGCGACTTCACTTTCACTTTTCACTTTCATGCATTGGAGAAGGAAATGGCAACCCACTCCAGTGTTCTTGCCTGGAGAATCCCAGGGACCGGGGAGCCTGGTGGGTTGCCATGTATGGGGTCACACAGAGTCGGACATGACTGAAGTGACTTAGCAGCAGTAGCTGTCACAGTAGACTTCCCAGGTGGCTGGGTGGTAAAGATCTGGCTACCAATGCTGAAGTCATGGGTTCGATCACTGGGTTGGGAAGATCCTCTGGAGGAGGAAATGCAATCAACTCCAGTATTCTTGCCTGGAGAATCCCATGGACAGAGGAGCCTGGCAGGCTACAGTCCATGGGGTTGCAAAGAGTCAGACATGACTGAGTGACTGAACCGCAGGAACCACAGCTGTCAGAGCGGTCATAAAGGAGGTCAGACATGTGATAGGGACTCAGCAACTGTCAGTTCTCTTTCCCATAATGCCAGCTTAGTGTTTCCCCTTGGATTACGATGTACCAAACAACTTAACCCCTGAACCAAGCTGTCAGGTCTGCATTTACCTTTAATTACCTGAAAATTTTCACTTTTGAGTTTTACAAAATTATTCATGTATTATTAGAGATAGAAAATACAGCATTAAAAATATGATTTGGGAGCTGCTTATTTGGGTAAACACACAATGTGTTCATGAAATAGTATTTTGCTTCTTGCCAGAAACTTTGCTTATTTTTTGTTAAAGCAAACTTCTCTAAAATCAATAATGTAAGACTGAAAGGCACCAAAACATCTAGCTGCTGCAGAAAGGCTTGAGTGTAAATTGATGATCTGGTGTTCTCAAGGTTTCTGCAGAACAAGAGGGTAAGGCCAAGTCTTTATAGAGAAGTCACTATGAGAAGTTCCATTCATTTTATAAGGAATGAAATGTGAGCCAGGGGTCGAGGCAGGGTGAAGGGAAATGTCTTAAAAAGAACTCATTGGTTGTCACTCAGGGATTATTAATTTACTGAAAAGCCTACCTTTGGCCTGGGGATTGACTCCAGTTTGAATTTGCTAGCTGTTTCCTTTGAACTCTTCTTCCAGGCATTTGGGGGAGTACTGACTCACCCTTGTTCCATGACCTTGCAAACCTGCTCCACGTCATCACCCAGCTTGGGTCATGGTAGGGTTTTTTCTGCACATAATGCTCAGGACATGATTCTGCTCAGATTCTTTGGTAACATCAGGGTTTCAAAGATGAGGAGGGAAAAAAAAAAAAAGAAAAGCAAATTGGGTTTCACAGTGTTTTGATATTCCACTGCTTTTATCCAATAAGAATTCTTAAGCCTAAGGAGATAAAGGGCATCAAGTCCATTTAGGATCTGGTAAGAAGTGAGATGGGCAGTGTGGGATGAAGGCGAGAGGGTGTTAGGGCAGGTTACTTAGAGAATACATCTCTTACTGGGAAATTGGTACCAGCATGCGTTACTAGTGTTGATACTAGTATGATATCCATACTGTCTTTATCTTTTCTCTTCCACTGCAAGTGGTTTATCAGTACATAGCTTTATGCTATTTTAAAGTCTCAATTGATTATTATTTATCCACTTCTGCACTGGAGGAAATTTTAGCAAGTTCATAGAGACAGAAAGTAGAATGGTGGTTTCTAGGGTGAGGGGAGGGAAAATGGATTGTTTAATGGTCCGAGTCTCAGTCTTGCAAGATGAAGAGTTCAGGAAATGGATAGTGGTGATGGTTGTAGAACAATGTGAACATCGTTAATGTCACTGAACTGTGGGCTTCAAATGATGAAGATGATAAATTTTATGTTATGTGTGTTTTATCACAATTTAAAATAATTTTAAAAAAATTATACTGTTCACCCAAAAGCTGGTAAAGATAGTGAGTTCAAAGCACCAGTTTTGAAATGAAGTCCACTGTTTTCATGCTATTTATTACTGTTTCTGTAACCTTGTATCATACATATATACATAAATGTATTTTTTTAAGATTTTGTTTTTTAGAGGAGTTTTAGGTTCACAGCAAAACTGAGAGGAATGGATAGAGATTTCCCATCTGCCTCCTCCCCCTCAACATATACAACCTCCTGCATTATCAACAGTCCCACCAGAGTGTTACATTTGTTACAACTGATGGACCTGTTGAAACATCATTATTGTCTGAGTCCAGAATTTGCATTAAGGTTCACTCTTGGGGTTGTACATTCCATGTTGTTGTTGTTTTAGTCACTAAGTCCTGTTCAACTCCCCATGGACTGTAGCCCACCAGGCTCCTCTTGTCCATGGGATTCTCCAGGCAAGAACACTGGAGTGGGTTGCCATTCCCTTCTCCTGGGGATCTTCCCAATCCAGGGATCGAATATGTATCTCCTGCATTGGCAGGAGATTTCTTTACCAGTGAACCACCAGGGGTTTAGACAAATGTACAATGGTACGTATCCATGATTATAATATCACCCAGAGTATTTTGGATGACCTAAAAACATCTGTGCTCCACCTATTCATCCTTTCCCTCCCTCCAGCCCATGGTAGCCACGAAACTTTTCACTGTCTTCATAGCTTTGCCTTTTCCAGAATGTCATATAGTTAGAATCATATAGTATATTGTCTTTTCTGATTGGCTTTCTCTAAGGAAAGAGTATGAAACCTGTAGTAATCAGAGTTTTCTTCCTTCTTGTGCCTTATTGCAATATCTGTACCTCACTTGCAGAATGAGAGCTTGGTAGAAAGAAAATACCCCAAGTAACAAAATAATATCAGTTTTTGAAATGATGCATCAAAACAGAACATGATAAAATGACATCATAAAACCTCACAACTCTGAACCCAGAGTGACTCAGAAGAATCTGTGATTCACAATGTGAAGGTGGTGTGGATGAAAACTTACATGTTTCTATTGAAGAAGAAAGTCATGTTTATGGATAATTAAATATGGTTGGTTAATTTTAAAAGGCATTTTAGAAACTGCTAAGGCATTTTGAGGGGTGGAGTTGTGTCACTTGCTCAGTCATATCTGACTCTTTGGGACCCATGGACTGTAGTCTGCCAGGCTCCTCTGTCCATGGGATTTCCTATACAAGAGTACTGGAGTGGGTTGGCCATTCCCTTCTCCAGGGGATCTTCCCGACCCAGGGATTGAACCCGAGTATACTGGCATTGCAGGCAGATTGTTTACTGTCTGAGCAACCAGGGAAGCCCTTGAGGGGGAGTGGTGTCAGATACTATTGCTTGAGTGCAGGTGGGTGCATGCTACACTTTTAGAGAGCTGTGAATGGTTTAACTCTTCAGTGGGCCCAACCCAAGATCACAGTCTGAAGCACTGAATGGTTGGTGTCTTCATCACAGCAGAGAGGGATAAAGAGTACCAGGCATGCTCTCAGCCTTGACCCACCAGAAGGTGAGAGGGCTGATAGAGGTTAGAGAGCATTTTTGAGTAAGGTTAGAACATGGTATGTCAGTAAAATGAAACTCAAGACTCCAGAGATTCCAAAACCTCTAATGTCCACCAGAGGGTTAGGCTTTCATGGTATCCTTTCAGATACCTTTGTGAGCCACTGCTTTTTTCCAGTATCTGGTCTAAAAGGCACTCAATACATATTTCTTGGAACATTGAATATAGGGATGACTCTCTACGAACCTTGGTTATGGTGAGTGATCCAGCCCACTCTGGCTGAAATTGTTTGGATCAGGATTGTACACTTGACCCAATAGGCCAATGAGATTTTCTTCTGGTAACTTAAATTGGTACTAAAAGACAGTTGAACTGAGTGTTCTTGGAATAAGAAAAAGAAAGAAAAGTCACTCAGTCATGTCTCTTTGTGACCCCATGGACTGTAGGCTCCTCTGTCCATGGGATTCTCCAGGCAAGAATACTGGAGTGGGTTGCCATTCTCTTTTGCAGGGATCTTCCCGATCCAGGATTGAACCCTGGTCTCCCACATTTCAGGCAGATTCTTTACTGTTTGAGCCACCAGGGAAGCCCATTCTTGAAATAGTCATGTTTAATCTTGTCAGTTTGTCAGGTTAGCCATATTCTGCCACACAGAATGGAGAATTCTCCACAGGATGAAGAAGCAGAAAAGCCAAACAACACAGATATGCATGAATGTATATGGTCCATACACACATACACATGCATCTCAGCCTTTTTTTTTTTTTTTGGCCTCCTTTCTGGTTATTGTTTTATATTCCCTCCCTGAGGTCCAACTTTATTCCTCCCTTTGGTTCTATAAGACACCCCGTATCCTTAAGCAAATCTTTCTTCTGCTTAAACTACCTTGGCTGGTTCCCTCACCCGGAGCAAGCAGAATCAATCCCATTTCCATGCGCTGATCATTACTTTGCATACTTGGGCTTCTCAATCTCTCCAAGCCAGGGCACCATTCAGCTGCTTGTTTAATAGCTCATTGCACGTTATCCTTCAATGCATGTTCCTCGTACGGCTGGGAAATATTCCCATTGTTATCGACTGGTTGCAAAGAAGGAACTGAGTCCATGCTGATTTACATATTCAGACACAATCACTGACTGGGCATAAAAGAATTTACAGGTAACCACCTCATGCGATAAGCAACGTTCCTCTCTTGCAATTTTAGTGCAGATCCTCGAACATAATCACGTGTTGACTTAAATGAAGTACTTAGTGAAGTTTCATCCAGTAGACTGAGCTTGAAAACTTATTTATGTGCCAGGAATGCTGCACAAAAATTGTCTCCATGGAGGCACAAGCAGCTCCTCACTGTAAGAAGGGCTTTGGGCTAAGGCGCCTAGAATCATATCTGGAACCGCACTGGAATTCTAGTCTGCATGAGTGTTGCTAGTTCCTTCTTAATTCAGAAGCAACTCTGGTAACTGCTGCTCTGTTATCACCCTATTTTACAGTTATGGAAGCCAAGTGATAAGTAACACAATCCAAAGTCACACAGGCAATTCCCCTCTGATCTGGTTCTTCAGGGGGCCTTCCAGTGGCTCAGTGGTAAGAACTATCCTGCCAATGCAGTAACATGTTCAATCCCTGAGTGCGAGAGAGAATCCCCCAGGAGGAGGAAATGGCAACTACTCCCAATCGTGGACACAGCTCTAGAATACTTTTTTTTCCCCCTTATTAGATATTACCTTTAATTTCTTTTCAACAATGATTTGTGCTCTCAGGTACACGGTTTTAGACACTTTTTGTTAATTATTGCCTAGATATTTTAATTATTCTGAATACTTACTTGTTAATCGAGAATTGGTTTTCTTAATTGTTTCCTGGATTTATAAATGTGTAAGATGTAATGCAAATCACACAATAAAGCTTTTTGATGTGTTTGAGAGCTTTTTGCCTCCTTCAACCCTCTTTGGACTGTACTAGTTGTATTATTCCTAGATTAACTCTCTAATACCAGTTTCTCCAGACGTTTTCTATACAACAAGGTGCATCAACCTGCATCAGCCAATTCAAGGCGATTTTAAGATTTCTATTCCTTTTTCCAGCTCACCTATGGATAAGGGTTAACACCCACGCCCCAATTGTCTAGACCCTAATTGACTCCACTGAGAGACCTTTCCGTATGACTAATACGTGGGTTCCACACCGAGATGTAATCGTAGCCCCGTTGTGAAAGGCCATCTGATCCATCATTTTGCTTATGGTTCCTGAAAGTATCGTGTCGAGAAGAAGAAGCATTGGAGAGGTTTGTATATCTACCATTAATATATAGAATATATACCTGGAAAGTATCTACAACTTGAATGATCTGTTCGTTTCGATACTTGCGTTGGAAGTTTCCTATTATCCTGGGCTACTTACAATGGGTAGAAATGAAACCTGTAGAATTTATGGTTTTGCTCATAATGTAGTTGTGAAAGCTGAGTTAGGTCGCACGGTAGTAATTGGCTTGCGTAACTCTCGCATCCATATATCCTTCATGAGCACTGAGAAAAAAGTATGCCATTTAACAGAGGAGCTACTAAGGCTCAATGAACCACACTTAAGTTAACTAAGTAAATACGTAACATGTCGGCTAAGTTTGGATATAGGTGGAGACACGTTAGCCAACTTGGACGACGAGATCATAAAATGAAGGCAGAAGGGCAAAGGAGAGGTTTGGCCCAAAGTGTTTTTTGTGTTCGGTCAGATTACAGCACTGCATCTCAGACTTTTAATGATGCGATGTAATCACTTCTCTTATTTCAATCACTCATCTTTTTCAACAAACATATGATGGATGCATCTTCCTAAGGCGAAGCCAGGCCATGTTAGAGCTGTGGCGGACAAAGGCTAAGACCTCAGATTGCTGGCTCCAATGAGTGCCCTCCAGTTTGGGTCTCCAACATATCAAAAGCCTTCTGGCTCTCTGGTCTCACTCTCTAGACCTTATCGTGTACTGCCTCACTACAATAACTCAGCGATTGTTTTCATTATTTACATCCGACCTGGCGGTACTTCACAAAGGTCTCTGTATACTTTTGCACAATCGCCATATGATTAAATAGTCTAAAGTAGTTATTTTCTGAAACATGTTAGTTTTTTCTTTCCCCTGCTGGGAAATGGTTTTCCCAGGAAGATTCCATGGCAGTTTCAAAGGCATCAATTTATATAGGAAATTGTTAAGTAGTTCACATAGCTGCGTGCTACCTGGTTCTCCCTTTTTTTGCTTTTTGCTATTCAAACAGTGAAGGGGCCAAGTAGCATTTCAAAATCAGCTCAAGTTCAGGGAAATGGAAATTGATTCAAATTAAGACAAATATTTACTAGAGATGATTTTCTAACTTCGACAAATGTTGAATGTCAGAGAAAGGAAAATGAACTGTGGTGACAATATATATCTCTAATAGATCTTCGTTGCATGTTGCAAAAAACCG
>NW_017203042.1:0-6167 GCF_001704415.2 Capra hircus
CAGGGAAACCTGTTTTCCCTGCACTGGCCCTCGACATTCAAGCTGAGGATTCGACTCACACCACGGTGGCACGTGGGACAGCCCTGTGGGGCCTCGTGGGAAAGCCTCGTGGGACAGCCCTGTGGGAAAGCCTCGTGGGAAATCTTCGTGGGAAAGCCTGCAGGGAAAGCCCTGATCCCTTGATCCACGCGAAGGGAAGCGTGACACTGCTGCTAACAGTTCGGAAGGAAAGTGCACGTGCATGACCCTACTCGAGACGAGGACTGACTCCCGTGGGGAGACTCCAGAAGTACCACAAGATCCATGTCAGCACTGGAGTGGAATCCTCATTTTCCCGGCACTGACTCCACACAAGGTCTTAGGCCCCGGCATCGACGGGAGAGGAATCCCGAGAGCCCCGAGCAACTCGCATGGGGACTGGCCTTTCCTGAGGCCACCAGAGCGGGTCCCTGAGGTCCCAGTCGTAAGTCGAGAGCACCTACCGCAACTCGAGAATATCCAGGTGGTTTCCCCTCCAGGCGAGATGAGGCCCATTTCCGCTGAGGCGTCACGAGGCTATTCACACCTAACCTCTGGAAATCCAAAGGGTCCTTCGCACCCTTGCTGCAACTCAAGAAGTTCCCCGACATACCCGTCTCCACTCGAGAGGAAGCACCAGAGTCCCGCCCACATCCAGAGGAGCCCCGTTTCCGCCTCCTAGCTCGAGAGGAGAGATCCTTTCCCTGAGTGCTCGGGAAACAATTCCCGGCATTTCCGTCGCATTTCAAGAGTAGGCGCTCTCCACAGGAAAGGCAAGAGTCACTCCAGTGTCGTGCAACCATTCCCAGAGTCCCCCAGATGTCTCAGTCCATTCCAGGGAAACCTGTTTTCCCTGCACTGCCTCGACTTTCAAGCCGAGGATGCACTCACACCACGGTGGCACGTGGGACAGCCCTGTGGAAAGCCTCGTGGGAAATCCTCGTGGGAAAGCCTCGAGGAAAGCCACAGATCTCTTGATCCACGCGAAGGGAATGTGACACTGCTGCTACAGCTCGCGAAAAAAGCGCTTGTGTATGCCCCCAATCCAGACGAGGACTGACTCCCCTGGGAAGATTCCAGAAGTACCCAAGATCCATGTCAGCACAGGAGAGGAACGCTCAGGTTACGGCACCGTCTCCACACAAGATTTTAGGCCCCGGCCTCGACGGGAGAGGAATCCCTAGAGGCCCACGAGCAACTCGCATGGGGACTGGCCTTTCCTGAGGCCACCAGAGCGGGTACCTGAGGTCCCAGTCGTAAGTCGAGAGCACCTGCTGCAACTCGAGAAAATCCAGAAGGTTCTCCCCTCCAGGCGAGATGAGGCCCATTTCCGCTAAGGCGTCTCGAGTCTAATCACACCTAACCTCTGGAACTTCCAAAGGGTCATTCACACCCTTGCTGCAACTCAAGAAGTTCCCCAACATACCCGTCTCCACTCGAGAGGAAGCACGAGAGTTCCGCCCACCTCCAGAGGAGCCTCGTTTCCGCCTCCTAGCTCGAGAGGAGGGATCCTTTCCCTGCGTGGTCGGGAAAGAATTCCCGGCGCTCCCGTCGCATCTCAAGAGAAGGCGCTCTGCACAGGAAAGGCGAGAGACCTCCAGGTCGTGCACCATTCCCAGAGTGCCCCAGATGTCTCAGTTCATTCCAGGGAAACCTGTTTCCTGCACTGCCTCGACTTTCAAGCCGAGATCGACTCACACCAAGTGGCACGTGGGACAGCTCTGTGGGAAAGCCTCGTGGAAAGCTCGTGGGCAAGGCCTCGTGGGAAAGCCACAGATCCCTTGATCCACGCGAAGGGAAGCGCGACACTGCTGCTACAGCTCAGAAGGAAAGCGCATGTGCATGCCCCACTCGAGACGAGGACTGACTCCCCTGGGGAGAGTTCAGAAGTACCCTAGATCCATGTCAGCACTGCAGAGGAATCCTCAGGTTCCAGCACTGACCCACACAAGGTCTTAGGCCCTGGCATCGACGGGAGAGGAATCCCGAGAGCCCCCGAGCAACTCGCATGGGACTGGCCTTTCCTGAGGCCACCATAGCGGGTCCCTGAGGTATCCGTCGTAAGTCCAGAGCACCTGCCGCAACTCGAGAAAATCCAGGAGGTTCTGCCTCCAGGCAAGATGAGGCCCATTCCGGTGAGGCGTCTCGAGGCTAATCACATCTAACATTTGGAACTTCCAAAGGGTCCTTCACACCCTTGCTGCAACTCAAGAAGTTTCCCGACATACCCGTCTCCACTTCAGAGGAAGAACGCGAGTCCCGTCCACAACCAGAGAGTCCCGTTCCGCCTCCTAGCTCGAGAGGAGGGATCCCTTCCGTGCTGTCTGGAAACAATTCCCGGCATTCCCGTCGAACCTCAAGAGGAGCGCTCTCCACAGGAAAGGCGAGAGGAACTCCAGGGTCGTGCCACCATTCCCAGAGTCCCCAGAAGTCTTAGTCCATTCCAGGAAACCTGTTTTCCCTGCACTGCCTCGACATTCAAGCTGAGGATCGACTCACACCACGGTGGCACGTGGACAGCCCTGTGGAAAGCCTCGTGGAAAGCCTCGTGGGACAGCCCTGTGGGAAAGCCTCGTGGAAATCTTCGTGGGAAAGCCTGCAGGGAAAGCCCCTGATCCCTTGATCCACGCGAAGGGAAGCGTGACACTGCTGCTACAGTTCGGAAGGAAAGTGCACGTGCATGACCCTACTCGAGACGAGGACTGACTCCCGTGGGAGACTCCAGAAGTACCACAAGATCCATGTCAGCACTGGAGTGGAATCCTCATTTTCCGGCACTGACTCCACACAAGGTCTTAGGCCCGCATCGACGGGAGAGGAATCCCGAGAGGCCCCGAGCAACTCGCATGGGGACTGGCCTTTCCTGAGGCACCAGAGCGGGTCCCTGAGGTCCCAGTCGTAAGTCGAGAGCACCTACCGCAACTCGAGAATATCCAGGAGGTTCTCCCTCCAGGCGAGATGAGGCCCATTTCCGCTGAGGCGTCACGAGGTATTCACACCTAACCTCTGGAAATCCCAAAGGGTCCTTCGCACCCTTGCTGCAACTCAAGAAGTTCCCCGACATACCCGTCTCCACTCGAGAGAAGCACCAGAGTCCCGCCCACATCCAGAGGAGCCCGTTTCCGCCTCCTAGCTCGAGAGAGAGATCCTTCCCTGAGTGCTCGGGAAACAATTCCCGCATTCCGTCGCATTTCAAGAGTAGGCGCTCTCCACAGGAAAGCAAGAGTCACTCCAGTGTCGTGCAACCATTCCAGAGTCCCCAGATGTCTCAGTCCATTCCAGGGAAACTTGTTTTCCCTGCACTGCCTCGACTTTCAAGCCGAGGATGCACTCACACCACGGTGGCACGTGGACAGCCCTGTGGGAAAGCCTCGTGGGAAATCCTCGTGGAAAGCCTCGAGGGAAAGCCACAGATCTCTTGATCACGCGAAGGGAATGTGACACTGCTGCTACAGCTCGCGAAAAAAGCGCTTGTGCATGCCCCACTCCAGACGAGGACTGACTCCTCTGGGAAGATTCAGAAGTACCAAGATCCATGTCAGCACAGGAGAGGAACGCTCAGTGTTACGGCACCGACTCCACACAAGATTTTAGGCCCCGGCATCGACGGGGAGGAATCCTAGAGGCCCCCGAGCAACTCGCATGGGGACTGGCCTTTCCTGAGCCACCAGAGCGGGTCCCTGAGGTCCCAGTCGTAAGTCGAGAGCACCTGCCGCAACTCGAGAAAATCCAGGAGGTTCTCCCCTCCAGGCGAGATGAGGCCCATTTCCGCAAAGGCGTCTCGAGGCTAATCTCACCTAATCTCTGGAACTTCCAAAGGGTCATTCACACCCTTGCTGCAACTCAAGCAGTTCCCCAACATACCCGTCTCCACTCGAGAGGAAGCACGAGAGTTCCGCCCACCTCCAGAGGAGCCTCGTTTCCGCCTCCTAACTCGAGAGGAGGGATCCTTTCCCTGCGTGGTCGGGAAAGAATTCCTGGCGTTCCCGTCGCATCTCAAAGAAGGCGCTCTGCACAGGAAATGCGAGAGGACCTCCAGGGTCGTGCCACAATTCCCAGAGTGCCCCAGATGTCTCAGTCCATTCCAGGGAAACCTGTTTTCCCTGCACTGCCTCGACTTTCAAGCCGAGGATCGACTCACACCAAGGTGGCACGTGGGACAGCTCTGTGGGAAAGCCTCGTGGGAAAGCCTCGTGGGAAAGCCTCGTGGGAAAGCCTCGAGGGAAAGCCATAGATCCCTTGATCCCCGCGAAGGGAAGCGTGACACAGCTGCTAAAGCTGGGAGGAAAGCTTACGTGCATGCCCCCACTCGAGAGGAGGACTGACACCCCTGGAGAGACTCCAGAAGTACTCCAAGATTCATGTCAGCACTGGAGTGGAATCCTCAGGTTCGGGCACCGACTCCACACAAGGTCTTAGGCCCCAGCATCGACGGGAGAGGAATCCCGAGAGGCCCCCGAGCAACTCGCATGGGGACTTAACTTTCCTGAGGCCACCAGAGCGGGTCGCTGAGGTCACCGTCAAGTCGAGAGCACCTGCCGCTACTCGAGAAAATCCAGGATGTTCTCCCCTCTAGGCGAGATGAGGCCCATTTCCGCTGAGCCGATTCGAGGCTAATTACACCTAACCTCTGGAACTTCCAAAGGGTCCTTCACACGCTTGCTGCAACTCAAGAAGTTCCCCGACTTACCCGTCTCCACTCGAGAGGAAGCACGAGAGTCCCGCCCACATCCAGAGTAGACCCGTTTCCGCCTCCTAGCTCGAGAGGAGGCATCCTTTTCCTGCGTGGTCGGGAAAGAATTCCCAGCGTTCCTGTCGCAAGTCAAGAGGAGGCGCTCTCCACAGGAAAGGCGAGAGGAACTCCAGGGTCGTGCCACCATTCCCAGAGTCCCCCAGATGTCTCAGTCCATTCCAGGAAAACCTGTTTTCCCTGCACTGCCTCCACTTTCAAGCCGAGGATCGACTCCCACCCCGGTGGCACGTGGGACAGCCCTGTGGGAAAGCCTCGTGGGAAAGCCTCGTGGGAAAGACTCGAGGGAAAGCCACAGATCCCTTGATCCACGCGAAGGGAAGCCTGACACTGCTGCTACAGCTCGGGAAGTAAGCGCACGTGCATGCCCCCACTCGAGACGAGGACCTACTCCATTGAGGAGACTCCAGAAGTACCCCAAGATCCATGTCAGCAATGGAGAGGAATCCTCAGGTTCTGACACCGACTCCACGCAAGGTCTCAGGCCCCGGCATCGATGGGAGAGGAATCCCGTGAGGCCCCCGAGGAACTCGCATGGGGACTGGCCTTCCCTGAGGCCACCAGAGCGGGTCCCTGAGGTCCCCGTCGTAAGTCGAGAGCACCTGCCGCAACTAGAGAACATCCAGGAGGTTCTCCCCTCCAGGCGAGATGAGGCCCATTTCCCCTGAGGCGTTTGAGGCTAATCAAACCTAACCTCTGGAACTTCCAAAGGGTCCTTCAACCCTTGCTGCTACTCAAGAAGTTCCCCGACATACCCGTTTCCACTCGAGAGGAAGCACGAGAGTTCCGCCCACATACAGAGGAGCTCCGATTCCGCCTCCTAGTTCGAGAGGAGGGATCCTTTCCCTCCGTGCTCGGGAAAGAATTCCCGGAGTTCCAGCCGCATCTCAAGAGGAGGCGATCTCCACCGGAAAGGCGAGAAGAACTCCAGGGTCGTGCCACCATTCCCAGAGTCCCCCAGATGTCTCAGTCCATTCCAGGGAAACCTGTTTTCCCTGCACTGATTCGACTTTCAAGCCGAGGATCGACTCACGCCACGGTGGCACGTGGGACAGCACTGTGGGAAAGCCTCTTGGGAAAGCCTCGAGGGAAAGCCACAGATCCCTTGATCCACGCGAAGGGAAGCGCGACACTGCTGCTACAGCTCAGAAGGAAAGCGCATGTGCATGCCCCCACTCGAGACGAGGACTGACTCCCCTGGGGTGAGTTCAGAAGTACCCCAAGATCCATGTCAGCACTGGAGAGGAATCCTCAGGTTCCAGCACTGACTCCACACAAGGTCTTAGGCCCCGGCATCGACGGGAGAGGAATCCCGAGAGGCCCCGAGCAACTCGCATGGGGACTGGCCTTTCCTGAGGCCACCAGAGCGGGTCCCTGAGGTCCCCGTGGTAGGTTGAGA
>NW_017203043.1:0-6166 GCF_001704415.2 Capra hircus
GGATCTGTAGCTTTCCCTCGAGGCTTTCCCAGGAGGCTTTCCACGAGGCTTTCCCACGGGGCTGTTCCTCGTGCCACCGTGGTGTAGTCGTTCCTTGGGTTGAAAGTCGAGGCAGTGCAGGGAAACAGGTTTCCCTGGAATGGACTGAGACATCTGGGGGACTCTGGAATGGTGGTACGACCCTGGAGTTCCTCTCGCCTTTCCTGTGGAGAGCGCCTGCCGGAAGCCTTTGTGAGGAATCCCGCCGTGACAAGGTCATGAGGAAGGAAGCTGACATACGCAAGGCGTGCTCAGACTTCAGGGGCCCTCTGGAAATTCTAAGCATGTACCCCAACAAAAATCTGCTGCTTTTGTGCTCTGCTTTTCCACTCTTCTGACATTTTCTGGAAAAAGTCAATTCAGGGCTTTAGTCTTCTGCATTTGAAAGAGTGTTTCAATCAAAAACCCCTCCGATGGCTTTCTAGCCTGCCTGCAGGACTCTGCAAGTGTGTTTGTTTGAGGCCTCTTGACCGCAGGAGGCACAGGAAGCTTAAAACATCCTAGGAATGTAGGGGCTTCCGAGGAGTCAAAATCTTTAGAATAGGACTGATTATAAGTTTCGTTTTGTTGAGTCAATGTTTGCTGCCAAATTTTCATATCCTTTATTTTATAGATATAGTTGGTATATAGAAAAACAAGTAGTAGACCTAGTATTAGCAACATTAGATCCTGAGTTAAGTACCTTCTTTGTATATCCACTGCACCTTTGTTCTATGGCACTGCACTTTGTTCTATAGAGATGTAACTTTAATGCTTTAAGGAGATGCAAATTAAAAAAAACACTTCAGGGGAAACAAAATTAACATTCATTAAGGAAGAGAGCTAAAAGTGTTAACAAGCCTCTTGCCAGAAGATAATGTAAATCACCAGAGACCTTTTGTATACAAAATGATGTATAGAAGAGGTCTGCGGCTGCGAACGCTACATAATTCTGTGTTACCATTGATCTCCATGTTTATCAAAAGTATAAAAGCCTTCTGAACAATAAAGGATTGGACCAGTTTCTCGAACTAGTCTCTCGGCCTAGTTTCTTGGGACTCTGGATCCCCCATGTCTCTCTCTCTCTCTTCTTCTCTCCCCTTCCCTCTCTCTGCTCTTTACTTTAACTTCAGGCTGAATCTCATCTGGGGCGCGGAGGCTCGCCAGGTCTACTTACTTGCCCGGCTGTTAAGACCGCAGGAAAGGGAGCTTAAGGCGAGGCACCCTTAGATATTCAAGCGGGCGCCGGTGGCCCAACGTAGATGGTGCAAATTATTGTCTGGAATTTTAATGGCTTCCGTGAAACCAAGCTATTCAGCCCTCTTCCTCCACTTAATCTTCTTATTACACTATAGTTTCTTAACCTAATCTTACATTAATAAACAAACAAGTCTTCCACGCCAACCCCCGTCCAGCTTCGAATTCCCTGGATCCACCGGGGCTGGACCTGGCAAGCGCCTCCACTTGAGATGCGACGGGAACACGGGGAATTCTTTCCCCACCACGCAGGAAAAGGATCCCTCTCTCGAGCTAGGAGGCGGAAACGGGGCTCCTCTGGATGTGGGCGGCTCTCGTGCTTCCTCTCGAGTGGAGACGGGTATGTCAGAGAACTTCTTGAGTTGCAGCAAGGGTGTGAAGGACCCTTTGGAAGTTCCAGATGTTAGATGTGATTAGCCTCGAGACGCCTCAGCGGAAATGGCCTCATTTCGCCTGGAGGGGAGAACCTCCTGGATTTTCTCGAGTTGCGGCAGGTGCTCTCGACTTACGACGGGGACCTCAGGGACCCGCTCTGGTGGCCTCAGGAAAGTCCAGTCCCATGCGAGTTGCTCGGGGCCTCTCGGGATTCCTCTCCCATCGATGCCGGGGCCAAGATCTTGTGTGGAATCGGTGCCGTAACCTGAGCATTCCTCTCCAGTGCTGACATGGATCTTGGGTACTTCTGGAGTCTGCCCAAGGGAGTCAGTCCTCGTCTCGAGAGGGGCATGCACGTGCGCTTTCCTCCCCCTCTAGCAGCAGTGTCGCGCTTCCCTTCGCGTGGATAAAGGGATCTGTGGCTTTCCCTCGAGGCTTTCCCACAGGGCTGTCCCCGTGCCACCTGTGGTGTGAGTCGATCCTCGCTTGAAAGTCGAAACAGTGCAGGGAAAACAGGTTTCCTGGAATGGACTGAGACATCTGGAGGACTCTGGGAATGGTGGCACGACCCTGGAGTTCCTCTCACCTTTCCTGTGGAGAGTGCCTCCTCTTAAGATGCGACAGGAACGCCGGGAATTCTTTCCCGAACACGCAGGGAAAGGAACCCGTCTCTCGAGCAAGGAGGCGGAAACGGGGCTCTCTGGATGTGGGCGGACTCTCGTGCTTCCTCTCGAGTGGAGACGGGTATGTCGGGGAACTTTTACAGTTGCAGCAAGGGTGTGAAGGACCCGTTGGAAGTTCCAGAAGTTAGGTGTGATTATCTCGAGACGCCTCAGCGGAAATGGGCCTCATCTCGCCTGGAGGGGAGAACCTCCTGGATTTTCTCGAGTTGCGGCAGGTGCTCTCCACTTACGACGGGGACCTCAGGGACCTGCTCTGGTGGCCTCAGGAAAGGCCAATCCCATGCGAGTTGCTCAGGGGCCTCTCGGGATTCCTCTCCGTCGATGCCGGGGCGTAAGACCATGTGTGGGGTTGGTGTCAGAACCTGAGGTTTCCTCTCCAGTGCTGACATGGATCTTGGGGTACTTCTGGAGTCTCCCCAGGGGACTCAGTCCTCGTGTCGAGTGGGGACGTGCACGTGCTCTTTCCTCCCGAGCTGTAGCAGCAGTGTCACGCTTCCCTTCGCGTGGATCAAGGGATCTGTGGCTTTCCACGAGGCTTTCCCACAGGGCTGTCCCACGTGCCACCGTGGTGTGAGTGGATCCTCGGCTTGAAAGTCGAGGCAGTGCAGGGAAAACAGGTTTCCCTGGAATGGACTGAGATATCTGGGGGACTCTGGGAATGGTGGCACGACCCTGGAGTTCCTCTCGCCTTTCCTGTGGAGAGCGCCTCCTATTGAGATGAGACGGGAACGGGAATTCTTTCCCAACCACGCAGGGAAAGGATCCTCCTCTGGAGCTAGGAGGCGGAAACGGTTCTCCTCTGGATGTGGGCAGGACTCTCGTGCTTCCTCGAGTGGAGACGGGAATGTTGGGGAACTTCATGAGTTGCAGCAAGGGTGTGAAGGACCCTTTGGAAGTTCCAGATGTTAGATGTGATTAGCCTCCAGATGCCTCAGCGGAAATGGGCCTCATTTTGCCTCTACGGTAGAACCTCCTGCATTTTCTCGAGTTGCGGCAGGTGCTGTCGACTTACGACAGGGACCTCAGGGACCCGCTCTGGTGGCCTCAAGAAAGGCCAGTCCCCATGCGAGTTGCTCGGGGCCTCTCGGGATTCCTCTCCCGTCGATGCCGGAGCCTAAGACCTTGCTTGGAGTCGGTGCCGGAACGTGAGGATTCCTCTCCAGTGCTGACATGGATCTTGGGCTACTTCTGGAGTCTCCCCAGGGGAGGCAGTCCTCGTCTCGAGTGGGGGCATGCACGTGCGCATTACTCCCCGAGCTGTAGCAGCAGTGTCACGCTTCCCTTCGCGTGGATCAAGGGATCTGCGGCTTTCCCTCGAGGCTTTCCCACGAGGCTTTCCCACAGGGCTGTCCACGTGCCACGGTGATGTGAGTCGATCCTCGCTTGAAAGTCGAGGCAGTGCAGGGAAAACAGGTTTCCCTGGAATGGAATGAGACATCTGGGGACTCTGGGAATGGTAGCATGACCCTGGAGTTACTCTCGCCTTTCCTGTGGAGAGTGCCTCCTCTTGAGATGCGACGGGAACGCCGGTAATTCTTTCCCGACCACGCAGCGAAAGGATCCCACCTCTGGAGCTGGGAGGCGGAAACGGGGCTCCTCTGGATGTGGGCGGGACTCTAGTGCTTCCTCTCGAGTGGAGACGGGTATGTTGGGGAACTTCTTGAGTTGCAGCAAGGGTGTGAAGGACCCTTTGGAAGTTCCAGAGCTTAGGTGTGATTAGCCTCGAGACGCCTTAGCGGAAATGGGCCTCATCTCACCTGGAGGGAGAACCTCCTGAATTTTCTCAAGTTGCGGCAGGTGCTCTCGACTTACGAAGGGGACCTGATGGACCGCGCTGGTGGCCTCATGAAAGGCCAGTCCCCATGGGAGTTGCTCGGGGCCTCTCGGGATTCCTCTTCCTCGATGCGGGCCTAAGATCTTGTGTGGAGTCGGTGCTGGAACCTGAGGATTCCTCTCCAGTGCTGACATGGATCTTGGGTACTTCTGGAGTCTCCCAGGGGAGTCAGTCCTCGTCTCGAGTGGGGCATGCACGTGCTCGCGAGCTGTAGCAGGAGTGTCACGCTTCCCTTCTTGTGGATCAAGGGTTCAGGGGTTTACCTCGAGGCTTTCCATGAGGCTTTCCCACGAGGCTTTCCCACAGGGCTGTCTCATGTGCCACCGTTGTATGAGTCGATCCTCGGCTTGAAAGTCGAGGCAGTGTAGGGAAAACTGGTTTCCCTGGCTTGGACTGAGCATCTGGGGGACTCTGGGAATGGTGGCACGACCCTGGAGTTCCTCTCGCCTTTCCTGTGGAGAGCGCCTCCTCTTGAGATGCGACGGGAACGCCAGGAATACTTACCGACCACGTATGGAAAGGATCCCTCCTCTGGAACTATGAGGCGGAAACGGGGCTCCTCTGGATGTGGGCGGGACTCTCGTGCTTCCTCTCGAGGGGAAACGGGTATATCGAGGAACTTCTTGAGTTGCAGCAAGGGTGTGAAAGACGCTTTGGAAGTTCCAGAGGTTAGGTGTGATTAGTCTCGAGACGCCTCAGCAAAAATGGGCCTCATGTCGCCTGAAGGGAGAACCTCCTGAATTTTCTCGAGTTGCGGCAGGTGCTGTGGACTTAAGACGGGGTCCTCAGGGACCCGCTCTGGTGGCCTCAGGAAAGGCAGTCACCATGCGAGTTGCTCGGGGCCTCACGGATTCCTCTCCCCGTCGATGCCGGCGCCTTATACCTTGTGTGGAGTCGGTGCCGGAACCTGAGAAAACCTCTCAGTGCTTACATGGACCTTGGGGTACTTCTGGAGTCTCCCAGGTGAGTCAGTCCTCGTCTCTAGTGGATGAATGCACGTGCAATTTCCTCAGAGCTGTAGCATCAGTGTCACCCTTCCTTCGCGTGGATCCAGGAATCTGTGGCTTTCCGTGGAGGCTTTCTCACGAGGCTTTGCCACGAGGCTTTCCCACGACGTTTACCCACTGGGCTGTCTCACGTGCTACCGTGTTGTGAGTCGTCCTTGGCTTGAAAGTCGAGGCAGTGCTGGGAAACAGGTTTCCCTGTTATGGACTGAGCATCTGGGGACTCTGGGAATGGTGACGACCCTGGAGTTCCTCTCGCCTTTCCTGTGGAGCGCTCCTCTTGAGATGCGACGGAACGCCGGGAATTCTTTCCCGACCACGCAGGGAAAGGATCCCTCCTCTCGAGCTAGGCAGAAACGGGTCTCCTCTGGATGTGGCGGGACTCTCGTGCTTCCTTTCTAGTGGAGCCGGGTAAGTCGGGGAACTTCTTGAGTTGCAGCAGGGTGTGAAGGACCTTTGGAAGTTCCAGAGGTTAGCTGTGATTAGCCTCGAAAAGCCTCAGTGGAAATGGTCCTCATCTCGCCTGGAGGGGAGAACCTCCTGGATTTTTTCGAGTTGCAGCAGGTGCTCTCGACTTAAGACGGGGACCTCAGGGACCCGCTCTGGTGGCCTCAGGAAAGGCCAGTTACCATGCGAGTTGCTCGGGGCCTCTCGGGATTCTCCCCTCGATGCCGGGGCCTAAGACCTTGAGTGGAGTCGGTGCCGAAACCTGTGGATTCCTCTCCAGTGCTGACATGGATCTTGGGTACTTCTGGAGTCTCCCCAGGAGAGTCAGTCCTCTCTCGAGTGGGGGCATGCACGTGCTCTTTCCTCCCGAGCTGTAGCAGCAGTGTCAGGCTTCCCTTTGCGTGGATCAAGGCATCAGGGGCTTTCCCTCGAGGCTTTCCCACGAGGCTTTCCCAGGAGGCTTTCCAACAGGACTGTCCCACGTGCCACCGTGGTGTGAGTCGATCCTCGGCTTGAAAGTCGAGGCAGTGCAGGGAAAACAGGTTTCC
>NW_017203044.1:0-6166 GCF_001704415.2 Capra hircus
CGACTTTCAAGCCGAGGATCGACTCACAACACGGTGGACGCGACAGCCCTGTGGGAAAGCTCAGGGGAAAGCCTTTTGGGAAAGCCTTTGAGGGAATGCCCCAGATCCCTTGTTCCACGCGAAGGGAAGCGTGACATTGCTGCTACAGCTCGGGAGTAAAGGGCACGTGCATGACCCAACTCGAGACGAGGATTGACTTCCCTGGGGAGATTCCAGAAGTACCCAAGATCCATGTCAGCACTGGAGAGGAATCCTCAGGTCCTGGCACCGACTCCACACAAGGTCTTAGGCCGGCATCGACGGAGAGGAATCCCGAGACGCCCCCCGAGTAACTCGCAAGGAAATTTCCTTTACCGATGGACCTGCAGCGCGCGTCCCTGAGGTCCCGTCGTAAGTCCAGTGCACCTGACACAACTCGAGAAAATCCAAGAGAGGTTCTGCCCTCCAGGCGAGATGAGGCCCATTTCCGCTGAGGCGTCCTGAGGCTAATCACACCTGACCTCTGGAACTTCCAAAGGATCCTTCACACCTTTGCTGCAACTCAAGAAGTTCCCTGACATACCCGTCTCCACTCGAGAGGAAGCACGAGAGTCCCGACACATCCAGAGGAGCCCCGTTTCCACCTCCTAGCTCGAGAGGAGGGATCCTTTCCCTGCGTGCTCGAGAAAGAATTCCCGGCGTTCCTGTCGCAACTCAAGAGGAGGCGCTCTCCACAGGAAAGGCGAGAGGAACTCCGGGGTCATGCCAGCATTCCCAGAGTCCCCCAGATGTCTCAGTCCATTCCAGGGAAACCTGTTTTCTCTGCACTGTTTTGACTTTCAAGCCGAGGATAGACTCACACCACGGTGGCACGTGGGACAGCCCTGTGGGAAAGCCTCGTGGGAATGCACAGATCCCTTGTTCCACGTGAAGGAAAGGGTGACACTGCGGCTACAGCTCGGGAGGAAATCGCACGTGCATGCCCCCACTCGAGACGAGGACTGACTCCGCTGGGGAGACTCCAGAAGTACCCCAAGATCCATGTCAGAACTGGAGAGGAAACCTCAGGTCTGGCACCGACTCCACACAAGGTCTTAGGCCCCGATATCGACTGGAGAGGAATCCCGAGAGACCCCGAGAGGCCCCCGAGCAACTCGCAAGGGGACTGGCCTTTCCTGAGGCCACCAGAGCGGGTCCCTGAGGTCCCCGTCGTAAGTCGAGAGCACCTGCCTTAACTCGAGAAAATCCAGGAGGTTCTCCCCTCCAGGCGAGATGAGGCCCATTTCCGCTGAGGCGTCTCGAGGCTAATCACACCTAAACTCTGGAACTTCCAAAGGGTCCTTCACACCCTTGCTGGAACTCAAGAAGTTCCACAACATTCCCGACTCCACTCGAGAGGAAGCACGAGAGTCCCGCCCACATCCAGAGGAGCCCCGTTTCCGCCTCCTAGCTCGAGAGGTGGGATCCTTTTCTGCGTGGTCGGGAAAGAATTCCCGGCGTTCCCGTCGCATCTCAAGAGGAGGCGCTCTCCACAGGAAAGGCGAGAGGAACTCCAGGGTCGTGCCACCATTCCCAGAGTCGCCCAGATATCTCAGTCCATTCCAGGGAAACCTGTATTCCCTGCACTGCCTCAACTTTCAAGCCGAGGATCGACTCACACCACGGTGGCACGTGGGACAGCCCTGTGGGAAAGCCTCGTGGCGAAAAACCTCGTGGGAAAGCCTCCGATGGAAAGCCACAGATCCCTGATCCACTCGAAGGGAAGCGTGACACTGCTGCTACAGCTGGGGAGGAAAGCGCATGTGCATGCCCCCACTCGAGACGAGGACTGACTCCCCTGGGGAGACTCCAGACGTACCCCAAGATCCATGTCAGCACTGGAGAGGATTCCTCAGTTCCGGCACTGACTCCACACAAGGTCTTAGGCCCCAGCATCGACGGGAGAGGAAACCCGAGAGGCCCCCGAGAGGCCACCGAGTAACTCGCATGGGGACTGGCCTTTCCTGAGGCCACCAGAGAGGGTCCCTGAGTTCCCCGACGTAAGTCGAGAGCACCTGCCCGCAACTCGAGAAAATCCAGGAGGTTCTCCCCTCCAGGCGAGATGAGGCCCATTTCCGCTGAGGCGTCTCCAGGCTAATCACACCTAAACTCTGGAACTTCCAAAGGGTCCTTCACACCCATGCTGGCAACTCAAGAAGTTCCACGACATACCCGACTCCACTAGAGAGGAAGCACGAGAGTCCCGCCCACATCCAGAGGAGCCCCGTTTCCGCCTCCTAGCTCGAGAGGACGGATCCTTTCCCCGCCGTTGTCGGGAAAGAATTCCCGGCGTTCCCATCGCATCTCAAGTGGAGGCGCTCTCCACAGGAAAGGCGAGAGGAACTCCAGGGTCGTGCCACATTCCCAGAGTCCCCCAGATGTCTCAGTCCATTCCAGGGAAACCTGTTTTCCCTGCACTGCCTCGACTTTCAAGCCGGAGGATAAACTCACACCACGGTGGCACGTGGGACAGCCCTGTGGGAAAGCGTCGTGGGGAAAGCCTCGTGGGAAAGCCTCGAGGGAAAGCCACAGATCCCTTTGATCCACTCGAAGGGAAGCATGACACTGCTGCTAAAGCTGGGGAGGAAAGGCATGTGCATGCCCCCACTCGAGACGAGGACTGACTCCCCTGGGGAGACTCCAGACGTACCCCAAGATCCATGTCAGCCACAGGAGAGGAATCCTCAGGTTCCGGCACTGACTCCACACAAGGTCTTAGGCCCCAGCATCGACAGGAGAGGAAACCCGAGAGGCCCCCGAGAGGGCCACCGAGAAACTCGCATGGGGACTGGCCTTTCCTGAGGCCACCAGAGAGGGTCCCTGAGGTCCCCGACGTAAGTCGAGAGCACCTGCCGCAACTCGAGAAAATCCAGGAGATTCTCCCCTCCAGGCGAGATGAGGCCCATTTCCCCTGAGGCGTCTCGAGGCCTAATCACACCTAAACTCTGGAACTTCCAAAGGGTCCTTCACACCCATGCTGCAACTCAAGAAGTTCCACGACATACCCGACTCCACTAGAGAGGAAGCACGAGAGTCCCGCCCACATCCAGAGGAGCCCCGTTTCCGCCTCCTAGCTCGAGAGGACGGATCCTTTCCCCGCGTTGTCGGAAAGAATTCCCGGCGTTCCCATCGCATCTCAAGTGGAGGCGCTCTCCACAGGAAAGGCGAGAGGAACTCCAGGGACGTGCCACCATTCCCAGAGTCCCCCAGATGCCTCAGTCCATTCCAGGGAAACCAGTTTTCCCTGCACTGCCTCGACTTTCAAGCCGAGGATCGACTCACAACACCGGTGGCACGTGGGACAGCCCTGTGGGAAAGCCTCAGGGGGAAAGCCTTTTGGGAAAGCCTCGAGGGAATGCCCCAGATCCCTTGTTCCACGCGAAGGGAAGCGTGACATTGCTGCTACAGCTCGGGAGGAAAGGGCACGTGCATGACCCAACTCGAGACGAGGATTGACTTCCCTGGGGAGATTCCAGAAGTACCCAAAGATCCATGTCAGCACTGGAGAGGAATCCTCAGGTCCTGGCACCGACTCCACACAAGGTCTTAGGCCCCGGCATCGACGGGAGAGGAATCCCGAGACGCCCCCGAGTAACTCGCAAGGAAATTTCCTTTACCGATGCCACCAGGGCGTCCCTGAGGTCCCCGTCGTAAGTCCAGTGCACCTGACACAACTCGAGAAAATCCAAGAGGTTCTGCCCTCCAGGCGAGATGAGGCCCATTTCCGCTGAGGCGTCCTGAGGCTAATCACACCTGACCTCTGGAACTTCCAAAGGATCCTTCACACCTTTGCTGCAACTCAAGAAGTTCCCTGACATACCCGTCTCCACTCGAGAGGAAGCACGAGAGTCCCGACCACATCCAGAGGAGCCCCGTTTCCACCTCCTAGCTCGAGAGGAGGGATCCTTTCCCTGCGTGCTCGAGAAACGAATTCCCGGCTTCCTGTCGCAACTCAAGAGGAGGCGCTCTCCACAGGAAAGGCGAGAGGAACTCCGGGGTCATGCCAGCATTCTCAGAGTCCCCCAGATGTCTCAGTCCATTCCAGGGAAACCTGTTTTCTCTGCACTGTTTTGACTTTCAAGCCGAGGATAGACTCACACCACGGTGGCACGTGGGACAGCCCTGTGGGAAAGCCTCGTGGGGAATGCCACAGATCCCTTGTTCCACGTGAAGGAAAGGGTGACACTGCGGCCTACAGCTCGGGAGGAAATCGCACGTGCATGCCCCCACTCGAGACGAGGACTGACTCCGCTGGGGAGACTCCAGAAGTACCCCAAGATCCATGTCAGAACTGGAGAGGAAACCTCAGGTCTGGCACCGACTCCACACAAGGTCTTAGGCCCCGATATCGACTGGAGAGGAATCCCGAGAGGATCCCCGAGAGGCCCCCGAGCAACTCGCAAGGGGACTGGCCCTTTCCTGAGGCCACCAGAGCGGGTCCCTGAGGTCCCCGTCGTAAGTCGAGAGCACCTGCCTTAACTCGAGAAAATCCAGGAGGTTCTCCCCTCCAGGCGAGATGAAGGCCCATTTCCGCTGAGGCGTCTCGAGGGCTAATCACACCTAAACTCTGGAACTTCCAAAGGGTCCTTCACACCCTTGCTGGAACTCAAGAAGTTCCACAACATTCCCGACTCCACTCGAGAGGAAGCACGAGAGTCCCGCCCACATCCAGAGGAGCCCCGTTTCCCCTCCTAGCTCGAGAGGTGGGATCCTTTTCTGCGTGGTCGGGAAAGAATTCCCGGCTTCCGTCGCATCTCAAGAGGAGGCGCTCTCCACAGGAAAGGCGAGAGGAACTCCAGGGTCGTGCCACCATTCCCAGAGTCGCCCAGATTCTCAGTCCATTCCAGGGAAAACTGTATTCCCTGCACTGCCTCAACTTTCAAGCCGAGGATCGACTCACACCCACGGTGGCACGTGGGACAGCCCTGTGGGAAAGCCTCGTGGGAAAACCTCGTGGGAAAGCCTCGAGGGAAAGCCACAGATCCCTTGATCCACTCGAAGGGAAGCGTGACACTGCTGCTACAGCTGGGGAGGAAAGCGCATGTGCATGCCCCCACTCGAGACGAGGACTGACTCCCCTGGGAGACTCCAGACGTACCCCAAGATCCATGTCAGCACTGGAGAGGATTCCTCAGGTTCCGGCACTGACTCCACACAAGGTCTTAGGCCCCAGCATCGACGGGAGAGGAAACCCGAGAGGCCCCCGAGAGGCCACCGAGTAACTCGCATGGGGACTGGCCTTTCCTGAGGCCACCAGAGAGGGTCCCTGAGGTTCCCGACGTAAGTCGAGAGCACCTGCCGCAACTCGAGAAAATCCAGGAGGTTCTCCCCTCCAGGCGAGATGAGGCCCATTTCCGCTGAGGGCGTCTCCAGGCTAATCACACCTAAACTCTGGAACTTCCAAAGGGTCCTTCACACCCATGCTGCAACTCAAGAAGTTCCACGACATACCCGACTCCACTAGAGAGGAAGCACGAGAGTCCCGCCCACATCCAGAGGAGCCCCGTTTCCGCCTCCTAGCTCGAGAGGACGGATCCTTTCCCCGCGTTGTCGGGAAAGAATTCCCGCGCGTTCCCATCGCATCTCAAGTGGAGGCGCTCTCCACAGGAAAGGCGAGAGGAACTCCAGGGTCGTGCCACATTCCCAGAGTCCCCCAGATGTCTCAGTCCATTCCAGGGAAACCTGTTTTCCCTGCACTGCCTCGACTTTCAAGCCGAGGATCAACTCACACCACGGTGGCACGTGGACAGCCCTGTGGGAAAGCGTCGTGGAAAGCCTCGTGGGAAAGCCTCGAGGGAAAGCCACAGATCCCTTGATCCACTCGAAGGGAAGCGTGACACTGCTGCTAAAGCTGGGGAGGAAAGGGCATGTGCATGCCCCACTCGAGACGAGGACTGACTCCCCTGGGGAGACTCCAGACGTACCCCAAGATCCATGTCAGCACAGGAGAGGAATCCTCAGGTTCCGGCACTGACTCCACACAAGGTCTTAGGCCCCAGCATCGACAGGAGAGGAAACCCGAGAGGCCCCGGAGAGGCCACCGAGAAACTCGCATGGGGACTGGCCTTTCCTGAGGCCACCAGAGAGGGTCCCTGAGGTCCCCGACGTAAGTCGAGAGCAACCTGCCGGCAACTCGAGAAAATCCAGG
>NW_017203045.1:0-6166 GCF_001704415.2 Capra hircus
AGCCCTCTTCTGAGATGCGCTGGGAACGCGCGGGAATTCTTTCCCGACCACGCAGGAAAGGATCCCTCCTCTCGAGCTAGGAGCGGAAACGGGGCTACTCTGGATGTGGGCGGGACTCTCGTGCTTCCTCTCGAGTGGAGAGGGGTATGTCGGGGAACTTCTTGAGTTTGCAGCAAGGGTATGAAGGACCCTTTGGAAGTTCCAGAGGATAGGTGTGATTAGAATCGAGACGCCTCAGCGGAAATGGCCTCATCTCGCCTGGAGGGGAGAACCTCCTGGATTTTCTCGAGTTGCGGCAGTGCTCTCGACTTACGACGGGGACCTCAGGGACCCGCTCTGGTGGCCTCAGGAAAGGCCAGTCCCCATGCGAGTTGCTCGGGGGGACTCTCGGGATTCCTCTCACCTCGATGCCAGGGCCTAAGATCTTGTGTGGAGTCGGTGCCGGAACCTGAGGATTTCCTCTCCAGTGCTGACATGGATCTTGGGTACTTCTGGAGTCTCCCCAGGGGAGGCAGTCCTCGTCTCGAGTGGGGCATGCACGTGCGCTTTCCTCCCGAGCTGTAGCAGCAGTCTCACGCTTCCCTTCGCGTATATCAAGGGATCTGTGGCATTCCCACGAGGCTTTCCCACAGGGCTGTCCCACGTGCCACCGGGGTGTGAGTCGATCCTCGGCTTGAAAGTCGAGGCAGTGCAGAGAAAACAGGTTTCCCTGGAATGGACTGAGACATCTGGGGGACTCTGGGAATGTGGCACGACCCTGGAGTTCCTCTCGCCTTTCCTGTGGAGAGCGCCTCCTCTTGAGATGCGACGGGAACGCTGGGAATTCTTTCCCGACCACGCAGGGAAAGGATCCCTCCTCTCGAGCTAGGAGGCGGAAACGGGGCTCCTCTGGATGTGGGCGGGACTCTCGTGCTTCCTGTCGAGAGGGAGACGGTATGTCGGGGAACTTCTTGAGTTGCAGCAAGGGTGTGAAGGACCCTTTGGAAGTTCCAGATGTTAGATATGATTAGCCTCTAGACGCCTCAGCGGAAATGGGCCTCATCTCGCCTGGAGGGGAGAACCTCCTGGATTTTCTCGAGTTGCGGCAGGTGCTCTCGACTAACGACAGGTACCTCAGGGATCCGCTATGGTGGCCTCAGGAAACGCCAGTCCACATGCGAGTTGCTCGGGAGCCTCTCGGGATTGCTCTTCCGTCGATGCTGGGGCCTAAGACCTTGTGTGGAATCGGTGCCGGAACCTGAGGATTCCTCTCCAGTGTTGACATGGATCTTGGGTACTTCTGGAGTCTACCCAGGGGAGGCAGTCCTCGTCTCGAGTGGGGGGTATGCACGTGCGCTTTCCTGCCGAGATGTAGCAGCAGTGTCACGCTTCCCTTCGCGTGCATCAAGGGGATTTGTGGCTTTCCCTCGAGGCTTTCCCATGAGGCTTTCCCACGGGCTTTCCCACAGGCTGTCCCACGTGCCACCGTGGTGTGAGTCGATCCTCGACTTGAAAGTTGAGGCAGTGCAGGGAAATCAGGTTTCCCTGGAATGGACTGAGACATCTGGGGGACTCTGGGAATGGTGGCACGACCCTGTAGTTCCTCTGGACTTTCCTGTGGACAGCGCCTCCACTTGAGATGCGACGGGAACGCGGGGAATTCTTTTCCCCAACACGCAGGGAAAGGATCCCTCCTCTCAAGCTAGGAGGCGGAAATGGGGCTCCTCTGGATGTGGGCGGGACTCTCGTGATTTCCTCCCGAGTGGAGACGGGTATGTCGGGGAACTTCTTGAGTTGCAGCAAGGGTGTGAAGAACCCTTTGTAAGTTCCATAGGTTAGATGTGATTGGCCTCAAAGACGCCTCAGCGGAAATGGGCCTCATCTCGCCTGGAGGGGAGAACCTCCTGGATTTTCTTGGGTTGCGGCAGGTGCTCTCGACTTCCGACTGGGACCCTCAGAGACCCGCTCTGCTGGCCTCAGGAAAGGACAGTCCCCATGCGAGTTGCTCGGGGCCTCTCGGGATTCCTCTCCCGTTGATGCCGGGGCCTAAGACCTGGTGTGGAGTCGGTCCCGGAGCCTGAGGATTACTCTCCAGTGCTGACATGGAACTTGGGGTACTTCTGGAGTCTCCCCAGCGGAGTCAGTCCTCGTCTCTAGTGGGGGCATGCACGTGCGCTTTCCTCCCGAGCTGTAGCAGCAGTGTCGCGCTTCCCTTCCCATGGATCAAGGGATCTGTGGCTTTCCATTCCGTCTTTCCCAGGAGGCTTTCCCAGGAGGCTTTCCCATAGGGCTGTCCCACGTGCCACCGTGGTGTGAGTCGATCCTCGGCTTGAAAGTCGAGGCAGTGCAGGGAAAACAGGTTTCCCTGGAATGGACTGAGACATCTGGGGGACTCTGGGAATGGTGGCACGACCCTGGAGTTCCTCTCGCCTTTCCTTTGGAGAGAGCCTCCTCTTGAGATGCGACGGGAACGCGGGAATTCTTTCCCGACCACGCAGGGAAAGGATCCCTCCTCTTGAGCTAGGAGGCAGAAAAGGTTCTCCTCTGGATGTGGGCGGGACTCTCGTGCTTCCTCTCGAGTGGAGACGGGTAAGTCGGGGAACTTCTTGAGTTGCAGCAAGGGTGTGAAGGACCCTTTGGAAGTTCCAGAGGTTAGGTGTGATTAGCCTCGATACGCCTCAGCGGAAATGGGCCTCACCTCGCCTGGAGGGGAGAACCTCCTGGATTTTCTCGAGTTGCGGCAGGTGCTCTCGACTTAAGACGGGGTCCTCAGGGACCCGCTCTGGTGGCCTCAGGAAAGGCCAGTCCCCATGCGAGTTGCTCGGGGGCCTCTCGGGATTCCTCTCCCATCGATGCCGGGGCCTAAGACCTTGTGTGGAGTGTGTTCCAGAACCTGAGGATTCCTCTCCCAGTGCTGACATGGATCTTGGGGTACTTCTGGAGTCTCCCAGGGAGTCAGTCCTCGTCTCGAGTGGGGGCAAACACGGAAGCTTTTCTCCCGAGCTGTAGCAGCAGTGTCACGCTTCCCTTCGCGTGAATCAAGTTATCAGGGGCTTTCCCTCGAGGCTTTTCCCACGAGGCTTTCCCACAGGGCTGTCCCACGTGCCACCGTGGTGTGAGTCGATCCTCGGCTTGAAAGTCGAGCAGTGCAGGGAAAAACAGGTTTCCCTGGAATGGACTGAGGCATCTGGGGGACTCTGGGAATGGTGGCAGGACCCTGGGGTTCCTCTCGCCTTTGCTGTGGAGAGTGCCTCCTCTTGAGATGTGACGGGAACGCCGGGATTCTTTCCCGACCACGCAGGGAAAGGATCCCTCCTCTCGAGCTAGGAGGCGGAAACAGGGCTCCTCTGGATGGGGGCAAAACTCTATTGCTTCCTCTCGAGGGGAGACGGGTATGTCGGGGAGCTTCTTGAGTTGCAGCAAGCGTGTGAAGGACCCTTTGGAAGTTCCAGTGATTAGCTGCGATTAGCCTCGAGACGCCTCAGCGGAAATGGGCTTCATCTCGCCTGGAGGGGAGAACCTCCTGGATTTTCTCGAGTTGCGGCAGGTGCTCTCAACTTACGACGGGGACCTCAGGGACCCGCACTTGTGGCCTCAGGAAAGGCCAGTCCCCATGCGAGTTGCTCGAGGACCTCTCGGGATTCCTCTCACGTCGATGCGGGGGCCTAAGACCTTGTGTGGAGTCGGTGCCGGAAACTGAGGATTCCTCTGCAGTGCTGACATGGATCTTGGGGTACTTCTGGAGTCTCCCCAGGGGCGTCAGTCCTCGTCTTGAGTGGGGCAATGCACCGAGCGATTTCCCTCCCGAGCTGTAGCAGCAGTGTCACGCTTCCCTTCGCGTGATCAAGGGATCTGTGGCTTTCGCTCGAGGCTTTCCCACGAGTCTTTTCCCACAGGGCTGTCCCACGTGCAACCGTGGTATGCGTGGATCCTCGGCTTGAAAGTCGAGGCAGTGCAGGGGAATACAGGTTTCCCTGGAATGGACTGAGACATCTGGGGGACCCTGGGAATGGTGGCACGACATTGGAGTTCCTCTTGCCTTTCCAGTGGAGGACGCCTCTTCTTGAGATGCAGAGGGAACTCGGGAATTCTTAACACAACACGCAGGGAAAGGATCCGTCCTCTCGAGCTATGAGGCGGAAACGGGGCTCCTCTAGATGTGGGCGGGACTCTAGTGCTTCCTCTCGAGTGGAGACGAGTATGTCGGGGGGAACTTCTTGAGTTATAACAAGGGTGTGAAGGACCCTTTGGAAGTTCCAGAGGTTAGGTTTGATTAGCCTTGAGACGCCTCAGCGGAAATGGGCCTCATCTCGCCTGGAGGGAGAACCTCCTGGAGTTTTTAGAGTTGCGGCAGGTGCTCTCGACTTACGACGGGGACCTCAGGGACCCGCTCTGGTGGCCTCCGGAAAGGCCAGTCCTCATGCGAGTTGCTATTGGGCTCTCGGGATTCCTCTCCCGTCGATGCCGGGGCCTAAGACCTTGTGTGGAGTCGATGCTGGAACCTGAGGATTCCTCTCCAGTGCTGACATGGATCTTGGGGTACTTCTGGAGTCTCCCCAGGGGAGTCAGTCCTCGTCTCGAGTGGGGGCAAACACGGAAGCTTTTCTCCCGAGCTGTAGCAGCAGTGTCACGCTTCCCTTCGCGTGAATCAAGTTATCAGGGGCTTTCCCTCGAGGCTTTCCCACGAGGCTTTCCCACAGGGCTGTCCAAACGTGCCACCGTGGTGTGAGTCGATCCTCGGCTTGAAAGTCGAGCAGTGCAGGGAAAACAGGTTTCCCTGGAATGGACTGAGGCATCTGGGGGGACCTTGGAATGGTGGCAGGACCCTGGGGTTCCTCTCGCCTTTGCTGTGGAGAGTGCCTCCTCTTGAGATGTGACGGGAACGCCGGGATTCTTTCCCGACACGCAGGGAAAGGATCCCTCCTCTCGAGCTAGGAGGCGGAAACGGGGCTCCTCTGGATGTGGGCAAAACTCTATTGCTTCCTCTCGAGGGGAGACGGGTATGTCGGGGAACTTCTTGAGTTGCAGCAAGGGTGTGAAGGACCTTTGGAAGTTCCAGTGATTAGCTGCGATTAGCCTCGAGACGCCTCAGCGGAAATGGGCATCATCTCGCCTGGAGGGGAGAACCTCCTGGATTTTCTCGAGTTGCGACAGGTGCTCTCGACTTACGACGGGACCTCAGGGACCCGCACTTGTGGCCTCAGGAAAGGCCAGTCCCCATGCGAGTTGCTCGGGGGCCTCTCGGCATTCCTCTCCCGTTGATGCCAGGGCTTAAGACCTTGCGTGGAGTCGGTGTCGGAACATGAGGATTCCTCTCCAGTGCTGAGATGGATCTTGGGGTACATCTGGAGTCTCCCAAAGGGAGTCAGTCCTCGTCTCGAGTGGGGGTATGCACGTTCGCTTTCCTCCCGAGCTGTAGCAACTGTGTCACTCTTCCCTTCGCGTGCATCAAGGGATCTGTGGCTTTCCCTCGAGGCTTTCCCCCGAGGCTTTCCCACGAGGCTTCCCACAGGGCTGTCCTTCGTGCCACCGTGGTGTGAGTCGATCCTCGGCTTGAAAGTCGAGCAATGCAGGGAAAAACAGGTTTCCCTGGAATGGACTGAGACATCTGGGGGACTCAGGGAATGGTGGTACGACCCTGGAGTTCCTCTCGCCTTTCCTGAGGAGAGCGCCTCCCCTTGAGATGCGACGGGAACGCGGGGAATTCTTTCCTGACCACCCAGGGAAAGGATCCCTCCTCTCGAACTAGGATGCGGAAACGGGGCTCCTCTGGATGTGGGCGGGACTCTCGTGCTTCCTCTCGAGTGGAGACGGGTATGTCGGGGAACTTCTAGAGTTGCAGCAAGGGTGTGATGCACCCTTTGGAAGTTCCAGAGGATACATGGATTAGCCTCGAGACGCTTCAGCGGAAATGGGCCTCATCTAGCCTGGAGGGGAGAACCTCCTGGATTTCTCGAGTTGCGGCAGGTGCTCTCGACTTACTACGGGAACCTCAGGGATCCGCTCTGGTGGCCTCAGGAAGCCCAGTCCCCATGCGAGTTGCTCGGGAGCCTCTCGGGATTCCTCTCCGTCAGGGTCGGTACCTAAGACCTTGTGTGGAGTCGTGCCGGAACCTGAGATTCCTCTCCAGTGCTGACATGGACCTTGGGTACTTATGGGGTCTCCCCAGGGGAGTCAGTCCTCGTCT
>NW_017203046.1:0-6166 GCF_001704415.2 Capra hircus
GGCCACCGGCGCGCCGCTTGAATATCTAAGGGTGCCTCGCCTTAAAGCTCCCTTTCGTGCGGGTCTTAACAGCCAGGCCAAGTAAGTAGACCTGGCGAGCCTCCGCACTCCAGGTGGAGATTCAGCCTGAAGTTATAGTAAAGAGCAGAGAGAAGGAAAGGTAGAGAAGAAGAAAGAGAGAGAAAGACACAGGGGGAGCCAGAGTCCCAAGAAACCAGGCTGAGAGACTAGTTCGAGAAGCTGGTCCGGAAACTGGCCCCGGCCCCTGGCCTCCTCTTTATTGATCAGAGGTCTTTTATACTTTTGATAATACATGGAGATCAATGGATAACACAAAATTATGTAGTGTTCTCAACCCAGATTCTTTGTATATCATTTTGTATACAAAAGGTCTCAGGTAATTTACATTATCTTCTGGCCAAGAGGATTGTTAACACTTTTTGGCTCTCTTCCTTAATGAATGTTAATTTTGTTTCCCCTGAAGTGTTTTTCTTTAATCTGCATCTCCTTAAAGCACTAAAGTTACATCTCTATAGAACAAAGGTGCAGTGGGTTATAACAAAGAAGGTACTTAACTCAAAGATCTAATGTTGCTAATACCAGGTCTACTACTTGTTTTTCACATACCAACTATATCTAAAAAATAAAGGATATGAAAATTTGGCAGCAAGCATTGACCCAAAAAAATGAAACTTTTAATCAGTCCTATTCTAAAGATTCTGACTCCTCAGAAGCTCCTGCATTCCTAGGATGTTTTAAGCTTCCTGTGCCTCCTGCGGTCAGGAGGCCTCAAACAATCACAAGCGCAGCTGTACGAGTTCTACAGGCAGGCTAGAAAGCCATCAGAGGGTTTTTGGATTGAAACACTCTTTCAAATGCAGAAGACTAACGCCCTGAATTGACTTTTTCCAGAAAAGGTCAGAAGAGTGAAAAAGCAGAGCACAAAAACCGGTAGATTTTTTGTTGGGGTACATGCTTAAAAATTTCCAGAGGGTCCCTGAAGTCTGAGCACGCCTTGCGTATGTCAGCTTCTTCCTCATAACCTTGTCACGGGCGGGCTTCCTCACACTGGCTCCCGGCAGCCTTAGGCCCCGGCATCGACGGGAGAGGAATCCGAGAGGCCCCCGAGCAACTCGCTTGGGGACTGGCCTTTCCTGAGACCACCATAGCGGGTCCGTGAGGTCCCCGTCGTAAGTCGAGAGCACCTGCCGCAACTCGAGAAACTCCAGGAGGTTCTCCCCTCCAGGCGAGATGAGGCCCATTTCCGCTGAGGCATCTCGAGGCTAATCACACCTAACCTCTGGAACTTACAAAGGGTCTTTCACACCCTTGCTGCAACTCAAGAAGTTCCCCGACATACCCATCTCCACTCGAGAGGAATCACGAGAGTCCCGCCCTCATCCAGAGGAGTCCCGTTTCCGCCTCCCAGCTGGAGAGGAGGGATCCTTCCCCTGCGTGGTCGGGAAAGAATTCCCCGGCATTTCCGTGGCATCTCAAGAGGAGGCGCTCTCCACAGGAAAGGGGAGAGGAACTCCAGGGTAGTGCCACCATTCACAGAGTCCCCAGATGTCTCAGTCCATTCCAGGGAAGCCTGTTTCCCTGGCACTGCCTCGACTTTCAAACCGAGGATCGAATGACACCACGGTGGCACGTGGGACATCACTGGGGGAAAGCCTCGTTGGAAAGCCTGGTGGGAAAGGGTCGTGGGAAAGCCTCATGGGAAAGCCTCGAGGGAATGCCATAGATCCTATGACCCACGGGAAGGTAAGCGTGACACTGCTGCTACAGCTCGGGAGGAAAGCTCACGTGCATAACCCCACTGGAGACGAGGACTCACTCCCCTGGGGAGACTTCAGAAGTACCCCAAGAGCGATGTCAGCACTGCAGAGGAATTCTCAGTTTCCGACACCGACTCCACACAAGGTCTTAGGGCCCGGCATCGATGGGAGAGGAATCCCGAGCGGCCCCCGAGCAAATCGCATGGGGACTGGCCTTTCCTGAGGCCACCAGAGCGGGTCCCTGAGGTCCCTGTCGTAAGTCGAGAGCACCTGCCGCAACTCGAGAAAATCCAGGAGGTTCTGCCCTCCAGGCGAGATGAGGCCCATTTCGCTGAGGCGTCTCGGAGGCTAATCACACCTAATCTCTGGAACTTCCAAAGGGTCCTTCACACCCTTGCTGCAACTCAAGAATTTCCACGACATACCCGTCTCCACTCGAGAGGAAGAACAAGAGCTCCGCTCACATCCAGAGGATCCCCGTGTCCGCCTCGTAGCTCGAGAGGAGGGATCCTTTCCCTGTGTGGTTGGGAATGAATTCCCGGCATTCCCGTCGCATCTCAAGATGAGGCGCTCTCCACAGGAAAGGCGAGAGGAACTCAAGGGTCGTGCCACCATTCGCAGAGTCCCCCAGATGTCTCAGTCCATTCCAGGGAAACCTGTTTTCCCTGCACTGCCGTGACTTTCTAGCCGAGGATCGACTCACACCACGGTGGCACGTGGGACAGCCCTGTGGGAAAGCCTCGTGGGAAAGTCCCCTGGGAAAGCCTCGTGGGAAAGTCTCTAGGGAAAGCCACAGATCCCTTGATCCACGCGAAGGGAAGCGTGACACTGCTGCTACAGCTCTGGAGGAAATCCCACGTGCATGCCCCCACTAGAGACTACGACTGACTCCCCTGGGGAGACTCCAGAAGTACCCCAAAATCCATGTCAGCACTGGAGAGGAATCCTCAAGTTCCGGCACCGAAATCACACAAGGTCGTAGGCCCCAGCATCGACGGGAGAGGAATCCCGAGAGGCCCCTGAGCAACTCGCATGTGGACTGGCCTTTCCTGAGTCCACCAGAGCGGGTCCCTGAGGTCCCCGTCATAAGTCGAGAGCACCTGCCGCAACTCGAGAAAATCCAGGAGGTTCTCTCCTCCAGGCAAGATGAGGCCCATTACCGCTGAGACGTCTCGAGGCTAATCCCACCTAACCTATGGAACTTACAAAGGGTCCTTCACACCCTTGCTGCAACTCAAGAAGCTCCCCCATATACCCGTCTCCACTCGAGAGGAAGCCCGAGAGTCCCGCCCACATCCAGAGGAGCCCCGTTACTGCCTCCTAGCTCGAGAGGAGGGATCCTTTCACTGAGTGGTCGGTCAAGTATTCCCGGAGTTCCCGTCTCATCTCAAGAGGAGGCGCTCTCCACAGGAAAGGCGAGAGGAACTCCAGATTCGTGCACCCATTCCCAGAGGCCCCCAGATGTCTCAGTCCATTCCATGGGAAACCTGTTTCTCCTGCACTGCCTCGACTTTCTAGCCTAGGATCGACACGCAACACGGTGACTCGTGGGACAGCCCTGTGGAAAAGCCACGTGGGAAAGCCTCGTGGGAAAGCCTCGTGGGAAAACCTCTTGGCAAAGCCTCGAGGGAAAGCCACAGATTCGTTTATCCATGCGAAGGGAAGCGTGACACTGCTGCTACAGCTCGGGAGGAAAGCGCACGAGCATGCCCACACTCGAGTAGATGACTGGACTGCCCTGAGAGACTCCAGAAGTTCCCCAAGATCCATGTCAGCACTGGAGAGGAATCCTCAGGTTCCAGCACAGACTCCACACAAGATCTTAGGCCCCAGCATCGACGGGAGAGGAATCCCGAGAGGCCCGCGAGCAACTCGCATGGGGACTGGCCTTTCCTGAGACCACCAGAGCGGGTCCCTGTGGTCCCCGTCGTAAGTTGAGAGCACCTGCCGCAACTCGAGAAAATCCAGGAGGTTCTCCCCTCCAGGGGAGATGAGGCCCATTTCCGCTGAGGCGTCTCGAGGCTTAATCACACCTAACCTCTGGAACTTCCAAAGGGTCCTTCACACCCTTGCTGCAACTCAAGAAGTTCCCCGACATACCCGTCTCCACTCGAGAGGAAGCACGAGAGTCGCGCCCACATCCAGAGGAGCCCTGTTTCCGCCTCATAGCTCGAGAGGATTGATCCTTTCCATGCGTGGTCGGGAAAGAATTCCCGGCGTTCCCATCGCATCTCAAGAGGAAGCGCTCTCCAGAGGAAAAGCGAGAGGAACTCCAGGTTCGTGCCACCATTCCTAGAGTCCCCCAGATGTCTCAGTCCATTTCAGGGAACCTGTATTCCCTGCACTGCCTCGACTTTCAAGCCGAGGATCGACTCACACCACAGTGGCACGTGGGGCAGCCCTGTGGGAAAGCCTCGTGGGAAAGCCTCGAGGGAAAGCCACAGATCCCTTGATCCACGCGAAGGAAGCGTGACACTGCTGCTAAAACTCTGGAGGAAAGCGCACGTGCATGGCCCCACTCGAGACGAGGACTGACACCCCTGGGGAGACTCCAGAAGTACCCAAGATCCATGTTAGCACTGGAGAGGAATCCTCAGGTTCCGGCACCGACTCCACACAAGGTCTTAGGCCCCTGCATCAACGGGAGAGGAATCCCGAGAGGCCCCAGAGCAACTCGCATGGGGACTGGCCTTTCCTGAGGCCACCAGAGCGGGTCCCTGAGGTCCCCGTCGTAAGTCCGAGAGCACCTGCCGCCACTCGAGAAAATCCAGGAGGTTCTCCCTCCAGGCTAGTTGAGACCTATTCCGCTCAGGTATCTCGAGGCTAATCACACCGTACCTCTGGAACTTCCAAAGGGTCCTTCACACCGTTGCTGCAACTTTAAGAAGTTCCCCGACATACCCGTCTGCACTCGAGAGGAAGCACGAGAGTCCCGCCAACATCCAGAGGAGCCCCGATTCCAGCTCCTAGCCCGAGAGGAGGATCCTTTCCCTGCGTGGTCGGGAAAGAATTCCCGGCGTTCCCGTCACATCTCAAGTGGAGGCGCGCTCCACAGGAAAGGCGAGAGGAACTCCAGGGTCGTGCCACCATTCCCAGAGTCCCCTGGATGTCTCAGTCCATTCCAGGGAAACCTGTTTTCCCTGCACTGCCTCGACTTTCAAGCCGAGGATCGACTCACACCACGGTGGCATGTGGGACAGCCCTGTGGGAAAGCCTCGTGGGAAAGCCTTCGTGGAAAGCCTCTGGGAAAGCCTCGAGGGAAGCCACAGATCCCTTGATCCACGGCGAAGGGAAGCGTGACACTGCTGCTACGAGCTCGGAGGAAAGTGCACTGTGCATGCCCCGCACTCGAGACGAGGACTGACTCCTCTGGGGAGATCTCCAGAAGTACCCCAAGATCCATGTCAGCACTGGAGAGGAATCCGCAGGTTCAGGCACCGACTCCACACAAGGTCTTAGGCCCCGGCATCGACGGGAGAGGAATCCCGAGAGGCCACCGAGCAACTCGCATGGGACTGGCCTTTCCTGAGGCCACCAGAGCGGTCCCTGAGGTCCCCGTCGTAAGTCGAGAGCACCTGCCGCAACTCGAGAAAATCCAGGAGGTTCTGCCCCTCCAGGCGACATGAGGCCCATTTCCGCTGAGGTATCTCGAGGCTAATCACACTTTACCTAAGGAACTTCCAAAGGGTCCTTCACACCCTTGCTGCAACTCAAGAAGTTCCCTGATATACCCGTCTCCACTCGAGAGGAAGCACGAGAGTCCCGACCACATCCAGAGGAGCCCCGTTTCCACCTCCTAGCTCGAGAGGAGGGGATCCTTTCCCTGCGTGGTGGGGAAAGAATTCCCGCGGCGTTCCCGTCGCATCTCAAGAGGAGGCGCTCTCCAGAGGAAAAGCGAGAGGAACTCCAGGTTCATGCCACTATTGCCAGAGTCCCCCAGATGTCTCAGTCCATTCCAGGGAACCTGTTTCCTGCACTGCCTCGACTTTCAAGCCGAGGATCGACTCACACCACAGTGGCACGTGGGGCAGCCCTGTGGGAAAGCCTCGAGGGAAAGCCTCTTGGGAAAGCCTCGAGGAAAGCCACAGATCCGTTGTTCCACGCGAAGGGAAGCTGACACTGCTGTTACAGCTCGGGAGGAAAGCGCACGTGCATGCCCCCACTTGAGAGAGGACTGACTCCCTGGGGAGACTCCAGAAGTACCCCAAGATCCATGTCAGCACTGGAGAGGAATCCTCAGGTTCCGGCACCGACTCCACACAAGATCTTAGGCCCCGGCATCGGCAGGAGAGGAATCCCGAGAGGCCCCCGAGCAACTCGCATGGGGACTGGCCTTTCCTGAGGCCACCAGAGCGGGTCCCTGAGGACCCCATCGTAGTCGAGAGTAC
>NW_017203047.1:0-6166 GCF_001704415.2 Capra hircus
TGAGTTGCAGCAAGGGTGTGAAGGACCCGTTGGAAGTTCAGGACATTAGGTGTGATTAGCCTCGAGACGCCTCAGCGGAAATGGGCCTCATCTCGCCTGGAGGGGAGAACCTCCTGGATTTTCTCGAGTTGCGGCAGGTGCTCTCGACTTACGACGGGGACCTCAGGGACCGCCTCTGGTGGCCTCAGGAAAGGCCAGTCCCATGCGAGTTGCTCGGGCGCCTCTCGGGATTCCTCTCCCGTCGATGCTGGGGCCTAAGACCTTGTGTGGAGTCAGTGCCGGAACCTGAGGATTCCTCTCCAGTGCTGACATGGTTCTTGGGGTACTTCTGGAGTCTCCCCAGGGGAGTGAGTCCTCGTCTCGTGTGGGGGGCATGCACGTGCGCTTTCCTCCCAAGCTGTAGCAGCAGTGTCGCGCTTCCATTCGCGTGTATAAAGGGATTGTGGCTTTCCCTGGAGGCTTTCCCCACGAGCTTTCCACGAGGGTTTACCACAGGGCTGTCCCACGTGTCACCGTGGTGTGAGTCGATCCTCGTGTTGAAAGTCGACCCAGTTCAGGGAAAACAGGTTTGCCTGTAATGGACTGAGACATCTGGGGGACTCTGGGAATGGTGGCACGACCCTGGAGTTCCTCTTGCCTTTCCTGTGGAGAGCGCCTCCTCTTGAGATGCGACGGAATCGCCGGGGAATCTTTCCCGAACACGCAGGGAAAGGATCCCTTCTCTCGAGCTAGGAGGCGGAAACGCGACTCCTCTGGATGTGGTCGGGGACTCTCGTGCTTCCTCTCAAGTGGGAGACGGGTATGTCGGGGAACTTCTTGAGTTGCATCAAGGGTGTGAAGGACCCTTTGGAAGTTCCAGGAATAGCCTCGAGACGCCTCAGCGGAAATGGGCCTCACCTCGCCTGGAGGGGAAAACCTGGATTTTCTCGAGTTGCGGCAGGTGCTCTCGACTTACGACGGGGACTCACGGACCCACTCTGGTGGCCTCAGGAAAGGCCAGGCCCCATGCGATTTGCTCGAGGGCCTCTCGGGATTCCTCTCACGTCGATGCCGGGGCCTAAGATTTGTGTGGAGTGGGTGCCGGAACCTGAGTATTCCTCTCCAGTGCTGACATGGATCTGGGGGTACTTCTGGAGTCTCCCCAGTGGAGTCAGTCCTCGTCTCGAGTGGGGGGCAGCACGTGCTCTTTCCTCCGAGCTTTAGCAGCAGTGTCACACTTCCCTTCGCGTGGATCAAGGGATCTGTGGCTTTTCCTCGAGGCTTTCCCAAGAGGCTTTCCCACGAGGCTTTCCCACAGGGCTGTCCACGTGCCACCGTTGTGTGAGTTGATCCTCGGCTTGAAAGTCGAGGCAGTGCAGGGAAAAAACAGATTTCACTGGAATGGACTGAGACATCTGGGGGACTCTGGGAAAGTGGCACGACCCTGGAGTTCCTCTCGCCTTTCCTGTGGAGAGCCCCTCGTCTTGAGATGAGACGGAAACGCCGGGAATTCTTTCCGAGCACGCAGGGAAAGGATCCCTCTCTCGAGCTAGGAGGCGGAAACGGGGCTCTCTCTGGATGTGGGCGTGACTCTCGTGCTTCGTCTCGAGTGGAGACTGGTAAGTCGGGGAACTTCTTGAGTTTGCAGCAAGGGTGTGAAGGACCCTTTGGAAGTTCCAGAGGTTAGGTGTGATTAGCCTCGAGACGCCTCAGCAGAAATGAGCCTCATCTCGCCTGGAGGGAGAACCTCCTCGATTTTCTCGAGTTGTGGCAGGTGCTCTCGAGATACGACGGGGACCTCTGGGACCCGCTCTGGTGGCCTCAGGAAAGGCCAGTCCCCATGCGAGTTGCTCGGGGGCCCTCTCCCGTCGATGCCGGGGCCTACGATCTTGTGTGGAGTCGGTGCCGGAACATGAGGATTCCTCTGCAGTGCTGACATGGATCTTGGGTTACTTCTGGAGTCTCCCCAGGAGAGACAGTCCTCGTCTCGAGTGGGGGCATGCACGTGCGCTTTCCTCCAAGCTGTAGCAGCAGTGTCCCGCTTCCATTCCCGTGGATCAAGGGATCTGTGGCTGTCCTTCGAGGCTTTCCCACGAGGCTTTCCACGAGGCTTTCCCACGAGCGTTTCCCACAGGGCTGTCCCACGTGCCACCGTGGTGTGAGTCGATCCTTGGCTTGAAAATCGAGGCAGTGCAGGGAAAACACGTTTCCCTGGAATGGACTGAGACATCTGGGGGGACTCTGGGAATGGTTGCACGACCCTGGAGTTCCTCTCGCCTTTCCTGTGGAGAGCGCCTTCCCCTTGAGATGCGACGGACACGCCGGGAATTCTTTCCGACCACGCAGGGAAAGAATCCCTCCTTCTCGAGCTAGGAGACGGAAACGGGGCTTCTCTGGATGTGGGCGGGACTCTCGTGCTTCCTCTCGAGTGGAGACGGGTATGTCGGGGAACTTCTAGAGTTGCCAGCAAGGGGTGTGAAGGACCCTTTGGAAGTTCCAGAGGTTAGATGCGATTAGGCACGAGACGCCTCAGCGGAAATGGGCCTCATCTCACCTGGAGGGGAGAACTTCCTGGATTTTCTTGAATTGCGGTAGGTGCTCTCGACTTACGACGGGGACCTCAGGGACCCGCTCTGGTGGCCTCAGGAGAGGCCAGTCCCCATGCGAGTTGCTCGGGGGCCTCTCGGGATTCCTCTCGATTCGATGCCGGGGCCTAAGATTTTGTGTGGAGTCGGAGCCGGAACCTGAGGATTTCCTCTCCAGTGCTGACATGGATATTGGGGTTCCTCTGGAGTCTCCCCTGGGGAGTCAGTCCACGTCTCGAGTGGGGGCCTGCACGTGCGCTTTCCTCTCGAGCTGTAGCAGCTGTGTCACACTTCCCTTCGCTTGGATCAAGGGATCCGTGTCTTTCCCTCGAGGCTTTCCCACGATGCTTTCCCACGAGGCTTTCCCACAGGGCTGTCCCACGTGCCACCGTGGTGTGAGTCGATCTCGGCTTGAAAGTCGAGGCAGTGCAGGGAAAACAGGTTTCCCTGGAAAGGACTGAGACACCTGGGGGACTCTGGGAATGGTGGCACGACCCTGGAGTTCCTCTCGCTTTCCTGTGGAGAGCGGCCTCCTCTTGAGATGCGAAGGGAACGCCGGGAATTCTTTCCCGAACACGCAGGGAAAGGATCCTTCCTCTCGAGTTAGGAGGCGGAAACGGGGCTCCTCTGGATGTGGGCGGGATGCTTGTGCTTCCTCTTGAGTGTAGACGGGTATGTCGGGGAACTTCTTGAGTTGCAGCAAGGGTGTGAAGGACCCTTTGGAAGTTCCAGAGGTTTAGGTCTGATTAGCCTCGTGACGCCCTCGGCGGAAATGGGCCTCATCTCGCCTGGAGGGAGAACCTCCTGGATGTTCTAGAGTTGCGGCAGGTGCTCTCGCCTTACTTCGGGGACCTCAGGGACCCGCTCTGGTGGCCTCAGGAAAGGCCAGTCCCCATGCGAGTTGCTCGGTGGCCTCTTGGGATTCCTCTCCCCGTCGATGCTGGGGCCTAAGACCTTGTGTGGAGTCAGTGCAGGAACCTGAGGATTCCTCTCCAGTGCTGATATGGATCTTGGGGTACTTCTGGAGTCTCCCCAAGGAGTCAGTCCTCGTTTCGATTTGGGGGCATGCACGTGCACTTACCTTCCGAGCTGTAGCAGCAGTGTCCCCCTTCCCTTCGCGTGGATCAAGGGATCTGTGGCTTTCCCTGGGAGGCTTTCCCACGAGGCTTTCCCACAGGGGCTGTCCCAGGTGCCTCCTTGGTGTGAGTCCATCCTTGGCTTGAAAGTTGAGGCAGTGCAGGGAAAAAAGGTTTCCCTGGAATGGACTGAGACATCTGGGGGACTCTGGGAATGGTTGCACGACCCTGGAGTTCCTCTCGCTTTTCCTGTGGAGAGCGCATCCTCTTGAGATTTGACGGGAATGCCGGGAATTCTTTCCCGAATACGCGGTGAAAGGATCCCTCCTCTCGAGCTAGGAGGTGGAATCAGGGCTCCCTCTGGATATGGGCGGGACTCTCGTGCTTCCTCTCGAGCGGAGACGGGTATGTCGGGGAACTTCTTGAGTTGCAGCAAGGGTGTGAAGGACCCTTTGGAAGTTCCACAGGTTAGTTATGATTAGCCTCGAGACGCCTCAGTGGAAATGGGCCTCATCTCGCATGGACGGCAGAATCTCCTGGATTTTCTCGAGTTTTGGCAAGTGCTCTCGACTTACGATGGGGGGACCCGCTCTGGTGGCCTCAGGAAAGGCCCAGTCCCCATGCGAGTTGCTCGGGGCCCTCTCGGGATTCCTCTCCCTTCGTTGCCGGGGCCTAAACACTTGTGTGGAGTCGGTGCCGGGAACCTGAGGATTCCTCCCCAGTGCTGACATGGATCTTGGGGTACTTCTGGAGTCTCCCCAGGGGAGTCAGTCCTTGTCTCGAGTGGGGGCATGCACGTGCGCTTTCCTCCCGAGCTGTAGCAGCAGTGTCACGCTTCCCTTCGCGTGGATCAACGGATCTGTGGCTTTCTCTCGAGGCTTTCCCGCAGAGCTGTCCCATGTGCCACCGTGGTGTGAGTCGATCCTTGGCTTGAAAGTCGAGGCAGTGCAGGGAAAACAGGTTTCCCTGGAAAGGACTGAGACATCTGGGGGACTCTGGGAATGGTGGCAGGAACCTGGAGTTTCCTCTCGCCTTTCCTGTGGAGAGCGCCTCCTCTTGAGATGCGACGGGCGCGCCGGGAATTCTTTCCCGACCACGCAGGGAAAGGATCCCTCCTCTCGAGCTAGGAGGAGGAAACGGGGCTCCTCTGGATGTGGGCGGGAGTCTCCTGCTTCCTCTCGAGTAGAGAGGGGTATGTCGGGGAACTTCTTGAGTTGCAGCAAGGGTGTGAAGAACCCTTTGTTAGTTCCAGAGGTTAGGTGTGATTAGCCTCGAGACGCCTCAGCGGATATGGGCCTCATCTAACCTGGAGGGGAGAACCTCCTGAATTTTCTCTTGTTGTGGCCGGTGCCTCTCGACTTACCACGGGGACGTCAGGGACCCGACTGGGGGCCTCAGTAAAGGCCAGTCCCCATGCGAGTTGCTCGGGGGCCTCTCAGGATTCCTCTGCCGGTCTATGCCGGGGCCAAAGAAATTGTGTGGAGTCGGTGCCGGAACCTGAGGATTCCTCTCCAGTGCTGACATGGATCTTGGGGTACTTCTGGAGTCTCCCCAGGGTAGTCAGTCCTCGTCTCGAGTGGGGGCATGCACGTGCGCTTTCTTCACGAGCTGTAGCAGCAGTGTCATGCTTCCCGGTCGAGTGGATAAGGGATCTGTGGCTTTCCTCTCAAGGCTTTCCCTCGAGGCATTTACACGAGTCTTTCCCACAGGGCTGTCCCACGTGCCACCGTTGTGTGAGTCGATACTCGGCTTGAAAGTCGAGGCATGCTGGGAAAACAGGTTTCCCTGGAATGGACTGAGACATCTGGGGGACTCGGGGAATGGTGGCAATACCCCTGGAGTTCCTCTCGCCTTTCCTGTGGAGAGGGCCTGCTCATGAGTTGCGACGGGAACGCCGGGAATTCTTTCCCGAACACGCAGTGAAAGGATCCCTTTTCTCGAGCTAGGAGGCGGAAAACGCGGCTCCTCTGGATGAGGGCGGGTCTCTCGTGCTTCCTCTCGAGTGGAGACGGGTATGTCGGGGAACTTCTTGAGTTGCAGCAAGGGTGTGAAGGACCCTTTGTAAGTTCCAGAGGTTAGGTGTGATTAGCCTCGAGACACCTCAGCGGAAATGGGCCTCATCTCGCCTGGAGGGGAGAACCTCCTGGATTTTCTCGAGTTGTGCCAGGTGCTCTCGACTTACGACGGGGATCACATGGACCCGCTGTGCTGGCCTCAGGGAAGGCCAGGGCCATGCGAGTAGTTCGGGGGGCCTCTCAGGATTCCCCTCCCGTCGATGCCAGGGCCTAAGACCTTGTGTGGAGTCGGTGCCAGAACCTGAGGATTCTCTCCAGTGCTGACATGGATCTTGAGGTACTTCTGGAGTCTTCCCAGGGGAGTCAGTCCTCGTCTCGAGTGGGGGCATGCACGGGCGCTTTCCTCTCAACTGTAGCGCAGTGTCACACTTCCCTTCGCGTGGGGATCTGTGGCTTTCCTCTGAGGTTCCCAAGAGGCTTTCCACGAGGCTTTCCCAGAGGGGTTGTCCCA
>NW_017203048.1:0-6165 GCF_001704415.2 Capra hircus
CTTGCCGCCTAGATAGCGCCGCACGAGAGCACCAGGCTCCCAGGGCCCCTGGCTGGGGTTTTCAGCCCCGCACACACGGAGGCTGATTCCTGGGTGCCCAGAAAGTGTATGACAGACGTAGGTTCCCTAGCACTCTCCTCCCCAGCAGAGACATGTGCAGGTGGTTGGGGCCTGATCCTGCGTGTCTGGGTTCCTGCCCACAGCCCCAACTCAGGGGAAGCAGCCCCTGAGGCAAGACCTGCTGGAGGAGCCCTGCGCCCCCGCCTGATAGGCGAGTGCACAGCCAGCAGGGAAGCGAGCCTCCTCGGGGAAGAGGAGGCAGCCCAGCCCCGTCAAGTTGAAAGCCCTGCTTGCACGGAGCTAAGTGCGCCTCCAGTACGGCAGAGCTCTAGCTCTGCTCAGAGCCCCGATCTGGCAGAGTTCCTGGCGCCGAGACTGCTCGGCCGTGGGCTCGACCTTGCCCAGACTTGCCTTGCTTTTAGGCTCCCTCCCCAGGAAGGAGCAGGCTGCAGGAGCCTGGGAGTCGCCACTGGCGCCTTCTTGGCCTCAGCTCCTCCCTGCCTTGCCTTTGCACTTAGGTCCCAGCGCTCCTTGAGGAGGGCTTAGGGGCTGGTGGGTTGCACACTGCCAAGGGCTCCAGCAGTGAGAACTCTGTCAGAGGGAAGGGAAGGGCAACTGCAGGGCTCCTCCAGCGGTTGCTTGGCCGCCCAGATTCAGCGCCACACGGAGAGCACCAGGCTCCAGGGCCCCTGGCTGGGGTTTCTGCTCCGCACACCCGGAGGCTGATTCCGTGGGCTGCCCAGAAAGTGTATGACAGAGCGTAGGTTCCCTAGCACTCTCCTCCCCAGCAGAGACATGTGCAGGTGTTTGGGGCCTGATCCTGCGTGTCTGGGTTCCCGCCCACAGCCCCAACTCAGGGGAAGCAGCCCCTGAGGCAAGACCTGCTGGAGGAGCCCTGCGCCGCCCGCCTGATAGGCGAGTGCACAGCCAGCAGGGAAGCGAGCCTCCTCGGGGGAAGAGGAGGCAGCCCAGCCCCGTCAAGTTGAAAGCCCTGCTTGCACGGAGCTAAGTGTGCCTCAGTACGGCAGATCTCTAGCTCTGTTCAGAGGCCCGATCTAGCAGAGTTCATGTCGCCAAGATGCTCTGCCATAGGCGAGCCTTGCGCAGACTTGCCTTGCTTTTAGGCTCCCTCCCCAGGAAGGAGCAGGCTGTGTGAGGCTGGGAAACGCCACTGGCGCCTTCCTGGCTTCAGCTCTACCCCTGCCTTGCCTTTGCACTTAGTTCCCAGCGTCCTTGAGGAGGGCTTAGGGGCTGGTGGGTTGCACACTGCCAAGGGCTCCAGCAGTGAAAGCTCTGTCAGAGGGAAGCGAAGGGCAACAGCAGGGCTCCTTCAGCGGTTGCTTGGCCGCCCAGACTAAGCGCTGCACGGAGAGCACCAGGTTCCAAGGGCCCCTGGCTGGGTTTTGCATCCCCACACTCCCAGAGGCTGACTCCGTGTGTGCCTAGAAAGTGTGTGAGAGACGTATGTTCCCTAGCACTCTCCTCCCCAGCAGAGACATGTGTTTGGGAGGGCTTAGGGATCGCTGAGTTCCACACTTCCAAGGGCTCCAGCACTGAGAGCTCTGTCGACGGGAAGGGAAGGGCAACTGCAGAGCTCCTTCAGCTGTTGCTTGGCTGTCCAGACTCAGCGCCACATTGAGAGCACCATGCACCCAGGGCCCCTGGGTGGTGTCTGCAGCCAGCAGGCTGGCGACTCACTTGTGGTCTCCCATCATTTGCCTGAAATACATAGGTTCCCTAATGCTCTTCTCCCCAGCAGAGCTGTGTGCAGGTTGTTGGGGCCTGCCCCTGCGTGTCTGGGTTCCCGCCCACAACCCCAGCTCAGGGGAAGTAACCCCTGAGCCAAGACCTGCAGGAGGCGAGGTATGGCTCCGCCTGGAAGCCGAGTGCACAGGACAAGTGGAAGGGAGCCTCCTCCGGGGAAGAGGAGGCAGCCCAGTCGCCTGCTGCTGCAAGCCTTGCTGGGGTGGAGCCGAGTGCGCCTCCAGTATCGGCAGAGCTCCAGCTCCGCTGAGAGCCCTGATCTGGCAGAGTTCCTTGCGCGAGGCTGCTCTGCCTGGGGCGAGCCTTGCCCAGACTTGCCTGGCTTCTAGACTTCCTGCCCAGGAAGGAGCAGTCTGCACGAGGTTGGGAGACGCCACTGGCACCTTCCTGGCCTCAGCTCTGCTCCTGCCTTGCCTTTGCACCTAGGCCCCAGGCGTTCTTGTGGTGGCTTAGGGGCCGGTGGCTTCCACACTGCCAAGGGCTCCAACAGTGAGAGCTCTGTTCGAGGGAAATGAAGGGTATATTTGGAATGCAATCGTTTATCAGATGTGAGACCCACACCTTCACCCTGAACCCTCACCCCGAGCCCTTACCCTCGCCCTCACCCACACCCTCACCCTGAACCCTTACCCTCACCCTCACCTTGAAGCCTTACCCTCACCCTCACCCCTAACCCTAACCCTCACGCCTCACCCCTCACCCTAACAAGTTGGGGGGCTGTTCTGCACACTGTAACCTTAACCCTTCCCTCACCCGACACCCTATCCACATCCTAACCCTAACCCACTTCATAGTCACGCCCTCAACCCTATACTTACCCTTGAAGTACGTACCTGCATCATCTTCGTTTTGGACACTTCCCATGCATAACAAAAGACAAGGTTGGAATGTTTCAAACATCGATCCAAGACCCATTATCCACATAAAAGGGATATAAATACTCTGATCACATCATTTAAATCTCTTGCATCACCAAAATACCTCTCCACCACGTATCCAATCGCCATTGATGGATCACATCTATCTCATACATTTTATAACTTAGCAATCAGATACGCACCCGTAATCTGGGTAATTATATACACAGGATATATTGATACCATAAATATTTCAACAAATTCCACTTTCTACGATGAGTTCAATCTTCACAAAAGTAGGATGAACGGCACCTGTTTCCACTAGGATCCATAGCATTGCACAAAGTGACAGTGAGCGTGAAAATCTTAATGATGACCACCGGAAGAACGGTCAGCACGGCTGATATCACTTAAGATTTTCACGCTCACTGTCACTTTGTGCAATGCTATGGATCCTAGTGGAAACAGGTGCCGTTCATCCTACTTTTGTGAAGATTGAACTCATCGTAGAAAGTGGAATTTGTTGAAATATTTATGGTATCAATATATCCTGTGTATATAATTACCCAGATTACGGGTGCGTATCTGATTGCTAAGTTATAAAATGTATGAGATAGATGTGATCCATCAATGGCGATTGGATACGTGGTGGAGAGGTATTTTGGTGATGCAAGAGATTTAAATGATGTGATCAGAGTATTTATATCCCTTTTATGTGGATAATGGGTCTTGGATCGATGTTTGAAACATTCCAACCTTGTCTTTTGTTATGCATGGGAAGTGTCCAAAACGAAGATGATGCAGGTACGTACTTCAAGGGTAAGTATAGGGTTGAGGGCGTGACTATGAAGTGGGTTAGGGTTAGGATGTGGATAGGGTGTCGGGTGAGGGAAGGGTTAAGGTTACAGTGTGCAGAACAGCCCCCCAACTTGTTAGGGTGAGGGGTGAGGCGTGAGGGTTAGGGTTAGGGGTGAGGGTGAGGGTAAGGCTTCAAGGTGAGGGTGAGGGTAAGGGTTCAGGGTGAGGGTGTGGGTGAGGGCGAGGGTAAGGGCTCGGGGTGAGGGTTCAGGGTGAAGGTGTGGGTCTCACATCTGATAAACGATTGCATTCCAAATATACCCTTCATTTCCCTCGAACAGAGCTCTCACTGTTGGAGCCCTTGGCAGTGTGGAAGCCACCGGCCCCTAAGCCACCACAAGAACGCCTGGGGCCTAGGTGCAAAGGCAAGGCAGGAGCAGAGCTGAGGCCAGGAAGGTGCCAGTGGCGTCTCCCAACCTCGTGCAGACTGCTCCTTCCTGGGCAGGAAGTCTAGAAGCCAGGCAAGTCTGGGCAAGGCTCGCCCCAGGCAGAGCAGCCTCGCGCAAGGAACTCTGCCAGATCAGGGCTCTCAGCGGAGCTGGAGCTCTGCGATACTGGAGGCGCACTCGGCTCCACCCCAGCAAGGCTTGCAGCAGCAGGCGACTGGGCTGCCTCCTCTTCCCCGGAGGAGGCTCCCTTCCACTTGTCCTGTGCACTCGGCTTCCAGGCGGAGCCATACCTCGCCTCCTGCAGGTCTTGGCTCAGGGGTTACTTCCCCTGAGCTGGGGTTGTGGGCGGGAACCCAGACACGCAGGGGCAGGCCCCAACAACCTGCACACAGCTCTGCTGGGGAGAAGAGCATTAGGGAACCTATGTATTTCAGGCAAATGATGGGAGACCACAAGTGAGTCGCCAGCCTGCTGGCTGCAGACACCACCCAGGGGCCCTGGGTGCATGGTGCTCTCAATGTGGCGCTGAGTCTGGACAGCCAAGCAACAGCTGAAGGAGCTCTGCAGTTGCCCTTCCCTTCCCGTCGACAGAGCTCTCAGTGCTGGAGCCCTTGGAAGTGTGGAACTCAGCGATCCCTAAGCCCTCCCAAACACATGTCTCTGCTGGGGAGGAGAGTGCTAGGGAACATACGTCTCTCACACACTTTCTAGGCACACACGGAGTCAGCCTCTGGGAGTGTGGGGATGCAAAACCCAGCCAGGGGCCCTTGGAACCTGGTGCTCTCCGTGCGGCGCTTAGTCTGGGCGGCCAAGCAACCGCTGAAGGAGCCCTGCTGTTGCCCTTCGCTTCCCTCTGACAGAGCTTTCACTGCTGGAGCCCTTGGCAGTGTGCAACCCACCAGCCCCTAAGCCCTCCTCAAGGACGCTTGGGACCTAAGTGCAAAGGCAAGGCAGGGTTAGAGCTGAAGCCAGGAAGGCGCCAGTGGCGTTTCCCAGGCCTCACACAGCCTGCTCCTTCCTGGGGAGGGAGCCTAAAAGCAAGGCAAGTCTGCGCAAGGCTCGCCTATGGCAGAGCATCTTGGCGCCAGGAACTCTGCCAGATCGGGGCCTCTGAACAGAGCTAGAGATCTGCCGTACTGGAGGCCACTTAGCTCCGTGCAAGCAGGGCTTTCACTTGACGGGGCTGGCTGCCTCCTCTTCCCCCGAGGAGGCTCGCTTCCCTGCTGGCTGTGCACTCGCCTATCAGGCGGGGGCGCAGGGCTCCTCCAGCAGGTCTTGCCTCAGGGGCTGCTTCCCCTGAGTTGGGGCTGTGGGCAGGAACCCAGACACGCAGGATCAGGCCCCAAACACCTGCACATGTCTCTGCTGGGGAGGAGAGTGCTAGGGAACCTACGTCTGTCATACACTTTCTGGGCACCCAAGGAATCAGCCTCCGTGTGTGCGGGCTGAAAACCCCAGCCAGGGGCCCTGGGAGCCTGGTGCTCTCCGTGTGGCGCTGAATCTGGGCGGCCAAGCAACCGCTGGAGGAGCCCTGCAGTTGCCCTTCCCTTCCCTCTGACAGAATTCTCACTGCTGGAGCCCTTGGCAGTGTGCAACCCACCAGCCCCTAAGCTCTCCTTAAGGAGGACTGGGACCTAAGTGCAAAGGCAAGGCAGGGTAGAGCTGAAGCCAGAAGGCGCCAGTGGCGTTTCCGAGCCTCACACAGCCTGCTCCTTCCTGGGGAGGCAGCCTTAAAAGCAAGGCAAGTCTGCGGCAAGGCTCGCCTAAGGCAGAGCATCTTGGCGCCAGGAACTCTGCCAGATCGGGGCCTCTGAGCAGAGCTAGAGCTCTGCCGTACTGGAGGCGCACACTTAGCTCCGTGGCAAGCAGGCTTTCAACTTGACGGGGCTGGGCTGCCTCCTCTTCCCCCGAGGAGGGCTCGCTTCCCTGCTGGCTGTGCACTCGCCTATCAGGCGGGGGCGCAGGGCTCCTCCAGCAGGTCTTGCCTCAGGGGCTGCTTCCCCTGAGTTGGGGCTGTGGGCAGGAAACCCAGACACGCAGGATCAGGCCCAAACACCTGCACATGTCTCTGCTGGGGAGGAGAGTGCTAGGGAACCTACGTCTGTCATACACTTTCTGGGCACCCAAGGAATCAGCCTCCGTGTGTGGCGGGCTGAAAACCCCAGCCAGGGCCCTGGGAGCCTGGTGCTCTCCGTGCGGCGCTGATTCTAGGCGGCCAGAAACCGCTGGAGGAGCCC
>NW_017203049.1:0-6164 GCF_001704415.2 Capra hircus
TCCCTCCAGACGAGATGAGCCCCATTTCCGCAGAGGCGACTCGAGGCTAATCACACATAACCTCTGGACCTTCCAAAGGGCCCTTCACAACCTTGCTGCAACTCAAGAAGTTCCCCTGACATACCCGTCTCCACTCGACAGGAAGCACGAGAGTCGCGCCCACATCCAGAGGAGCCCTGTTTTCCGCCTCCTAGCTGGACAGGAGGGATCCTTTCCCTGCGTGTTCGGAAAAGAATTCCCGGCGTTCCCATCACATATCAAAGGGGTGCTCTCCACAGGAAAGGCGAGAGGAACTCCAGGGTCGTGCCACCATTCCCAGAGTCCCAAGATGTCTCAGTCCATTCCAGGGAAATCTGTTTTCCCTGCACTGCCTCGACTTTCAAGCCAAGGATCGACTCACAACATGGTGACAGGTGGGACAGCCTGTGGGAAAGCCTCGTGGGAAAGCCTCTGCCACAGATCCCTTGTTCCACGTGAAGGAAAGGGTGACACTGCGGCTACAGCTCGGGAGGAAATCGCACGTGCATGCCCCACTCGAGACGAGGACTGACTCCGCTGGGGAGACTCCAGAAGTTCCCCAAGATCCATGTCAGAACTGGAGAGGAAACCTCAGGTCTGGTACCAACTCCACACAAGGTCTTAGGCCCGATATCGACTGGAGAGGAAACCGAGAGGCCCCGAGAGGCCACCGAGAAACTCGCATGGGGACTGGCCTTTCCTGAGGCCACCAGAGAGGGTCCCTGAGGTCCCCGACGTAAGTCGAGAGCACCTGCCGCAACTCGAGAAAATCCAGGAGGTTCTCCCCTCCAGTCGAGATGAGGCCCATTTCGCTGAGGCGTCTCGAGGCTAATCACACCTAAACTCTGGAACTTCCAAAGGGTCCTTCACACCCATGCTGCAACTCAAGAAGCTCCACGACATACCCGACTCCACTCGAGAGAAGCACGAGAGTCCCGCCCACATCCAGAGGAGCCCGTTTCCGCTCCTAGATCGAGAGGACGTATGCTTTCCCCGGGTTGTCGGGAAAGAATTCCCGGCGTTCCCATCGCATCTCAAGTGAGGCGCTCTCCACAGGAAAGGCGAGAGGAACTCCAGGGACGTGCCACATTCCCAGAGTACCCCAGATGTCTCAGTCCATTCCAGGGAAACCTGTTTTCCCTGCACTGCCTCGACTTTCAAGCGAGGATCGACTCACAACACGGTGGCACGTGGGACAGCCCTGTGGGAAAGCCTCGTGGGAAAGCCTCGAGGGAAGCCTCGTGGGAACCTCGAGGGAAAGCCACAGATCCCTTGATCCACGCGAAGGGAAGCGTGACACTGCTGCTACAGCTCGGGAGGAAAGCGCACGTGCATGCCCGCTCTCGAGACGAGGACTGACTCCCTGGGGAGACTCCAGAACTACCCAAGATCCATGTCAGCACTGGAGAGGAATCCTCAGGTTCCGGCACCGACACCGCACAATGTCTTAGGCCTGGGCATCGATGAGTGAGGAATCCCGAAATGCCCCGAGCAACTCGCATGGGGCTGGCCTTTCCTGAGGCCACCAGAGCGGGTCCCTGAGGACCCGTCGTAAGTTGAGAGCGCCTGCCGCAACTCGAGAAAATCCAGAGTTCTCCCTTCCAGGCGAGATGAGGCCCATTCTGCTGAGACGTCTCGAGGCTAATCACACCTAACCTCTGGAAGTTCCAAAGGGTCCTTCACACCCTTTCTGCAACTCAAGAAGTTCCCCGACATACCCGTTTCCACTCGAGAGAACACGAGAGTCCGCCCACATCCAGAGGAGCCCCGTTTCCGCCTCATAGCTCGATAGGAGGCATCCTTTCCCTGCGTGGTCGTGAAAGAATTCCCGGCGTTCCCGTTACATCTCAAGAGGGGGCGCTCTCCACAGGAAAGGCGAGAGGAACTCCAGTGTGGTCCACCTTTCCCAGATCCCCCAGATGTCTCAGTCCATTCCACGGAAGCCTGTTTTCCCGGCACTGCCTCAACTTTCAAGCCGAGGATTGACTGACACCACGGTGGCACGTGGGACATCACTGTGGGAAAGCGTCGTGGGAAGCCTGGTGGGAAAGCGTCGTGGGAAAACCTCGTGGAAAGCCTCGAGGGAAAGCCACTGATTCTAGGATACACGGGAAGGGAAGCGTGACACTGCTGCTACAGCTCGGGAGGAAAGCGCACGTGCATGCCCCACTCGAGACAAGGCCTGACTCCCCTGAGGAGACTCCAGAAATACCCCAAGGTCCATGTCAGCACTGGAGAGGAATCCTCAGGTTCCGGCACCGACTCCACACAAGGTCTTAGGCATCGGCATCGGCAGGAGAGGAATCCCGAGAGGCCCCCTAGCAACTCGCATGGGGACTGGCGTTTCCTGAGGCCACCAGAGCGGGTCCCTGAGGTCCCCGTCGTAAGTCGAGAGCACCTGCCGCAACTCGGAAAATCCAGGAGGTTCTACCCACCAGGCGAGATGAGGCCCATTTCCGCTGAGGTGTCTCGAGGCTAATCACACCTAACCTCTGGAACTTCCAAAGGGTCCTTCACACCCTTGCTGCAACTCAAGAAGATCCCTGACATACCAGTCTCCACCCGAGAGGAAGCACGAGAGTCCCACTCACATCCAGAGGAGCCCCGTTTCCGCCTCCTAGCTCGAGAGGAGGGATCCTTTCCCTGAGTGGTCGGGAAAGAATTCCCGGCGTTCCCATCGCATCTCAAGAGGAGGCGCTCTCCACAGGAAAGGCGAGAGGAACTCCAGGGTCGTGCCACCATTCCCAGAGTCCCCCAGATGTATCAGTCCATTCCAGGGAAACCTGTTTTGCCTGTACAGCCTCGACTTTCAAGCCGAGGATCAGCTCACACAACGGTGGCACGTGGGACAGCCCTGTGTGAAAGCCTCGTGGGAAAGCGTCGTGGGAAAGCCTCGAGGAAAAGCCCCTGATGACTTGATCCACGCGAAGGGAAGCGTGACTCTGCTGCTCCAGCTCGGAAGGAAAGCGCACGTGCATGCCCCTACTCGAGACGAGGACTGACTCCCCTTGGGAGAATCCAGAAGTACACCAAGATCCATGTCATCACTGGAGAGGAATCCTCAGGTTCCGGCACTGACACCACACAAGGTCTTAGGCCCCAGCATTAACGGAGAGGAATCCCGAGAGGCCCCAGAGCAACTCGCATGGGACTGGCCTTTCCTGAGGCCACCAGAGCGGGTCCCTGAAGTCCCCGTCGTAAGTCGAGAGCACCTGCCGCAACTCGAGAAAATGCAGGAGGTTCTCCCTCCAGGCGAGATGAGGCCCATTTCCGCTGAGGCGTCTCCAGGATATTCACCTAACCTCTGGAACTTCCAAAGGGTCCTTCACACCCTTGCTGCAACTCAAGAAGTTCCCCGACATACCGTCTTCACTCGACAGGAAGCACGAGAGTCCCGCCCACATCCAGAGGAGCCAGGTTTCCGCCTGCTAGCTCGAGAGGTGGGATTCTTTCCCTGAGTGGTCGGGAAAGAATTCCCGGCGTTCCCGTCCCATCTCAAGAGGAGGCACTCTCTACAAGAAAGGCGAGAGGAACTCCAGGGTCGTGCCACCATTCCCAGAGTCCCCCAGATGTCTCAGTCCATTCCAGGGAAACCTGATTTCCCTGCACTGCCTCAACTTTCAAGCCGAGGATCGACTCACACCGCGGTGGCACGTGGGACAGCCCTGTGGGAAAGCCTCTTGGGAATGCCTCGTGGGAAAGCTCCTGATCCGTTGATCCACGCGAAGGGAAGCGTGACACTGCTGCTACAGTTCGGGAGGAAAGCGCACGTGCATGTCACCACTCGAGACGAGGACTGGCACCCCTGGGGAGACTCCAGAAGTACCTCAAGATTCATGTCAGCACTGGAGAGGAATCGTCAGGTTCCAGCACCGACTCCACACAAGGTCTTAGGCCCCGGCATCGACGGGAGAGGAATCTCGAGAGGCCCCTGAGCAACTCTAATGGGGACTGGCCTTTCCTGAGGCCACCAGAGCGGCTCCCTGAGGTCCCTGGCGTAAGTTCAGAGCACCTGCCGCAACTCGAGAAAATCCAGGAGGTTCTCCCCTCCAGGCGAGATGAGGCCCATTTCCGCTGAGGCGTCTCGAGGCTAATCACATCTAACATCTGGAACTTCCAAAGGGTCCTTCAAACCCTTGCTGCAACATAAGAAGTTCCCCGACATACCCGTCTCCACTCAAGAGGAAGCACGAAGTCCCACCCACATCGACAGTAGCCCCGTTTCCGCCTCCTACCTCGAGAGGAGGGATCCTTTCCCTGCGTGCTCGGAAAGAATTCCCGGCGTTTCCGTCGCATCTCAAGATTAGACGCTCTCCACAGGAATGGCGAGACGAACTCCAGGGTCGTGCCACCATTCCCAGAGTCCCCCAGATGACTCCGTCCATTCCAGGGAAACCTCTTTTCCCTGCACTGCCTCGACTTTCAAGCCGAGGATCGACTCACACCACTGTGGCACGTGGACAGCCGTGGGAAAGCCTGTGGAAAGCCTCGTGGGAAAGCCTCGTGGGAAAGCCTCGAGGGAAAGCCACAGATGCCTTGATCCACGCGAAGGGAAGCGAGACTCTGCTGCTACAGCTCTGGAGGAAAGCGCACGTGCATGCCCCACTCGGGACGAGGACTGACTCCCCTGGGGAGACTCCAGAAGTACCCAGGATCCATGTCAGCACTGGACAGAAATCCTCAGGTTCCGGCACCGACTCCACACAAGATCTTAGGCCCGGCATCGACGAGAGAGGAATCCCGAGAGGCCCCGAGCAACTCGCATGGGGACTGGCCTTTCCTGAGGCCACCAGAGTGACTCCCCAGGGGAGTGGGTCCCTAGCAGTGTCATGCTTCCCTTCGCGTGGATCAAGGGATCTGTGGCTTTCCCTCGAGGCTTTCCACGAGGCTTTCCCACGAGGCTTTCCCAGTGGGCTGTCCCACGTGCCACCGTGGTGTGAGTCGATCCTAGGCTTGAAAGTCAAGGCAGTGCAAGGAAAACAGGTTTCCCTGGAATGGACTGAGACATCTGTGGGACTCTGGGAATGGTGGCACGACACTGGAGTTCCTCTCTCGTTTCCTGTGGAGAGTGCCCCGAGCAACTTGCATGGGGACTGGCCTTTCATGAGGCCAACAGAGCGGGTCTCTGAGTCCAAGTCGTAAGTCGAGAGCTCCTGCTGCAACTCGAGAAAATCCAGGAGGTTCTCCCCTCCAGGCGAGATGTGGCCCATATCCGATGAGGCGTCTCGAGGCTTATCAACAAGCGTCTGGAACTAACAAACGGGCCTTAAAACCCTAGCTGCAACTCAAGAAGTTCCCCGAAATACACCTCTCCACTCGAGAGGAAGCAGGAGAGTCCCGCCCACATCCAGAGTAGCCCCGTTACTGCCTCCTAGCTCGAGAGGAGGGATCCTTTCCCTGCGTGGTCGGTCAAGTATTCCCGGAGTTCCCGACTCATCTCAAGAGGAGGCGCTATCCACAGGAAAGGCGAGAGGAACTCCAGATTCGTGCACCCATTCCCAGAGTCCCCCAGATGTCTCAGTCCATTCCAGGGAAACCTGTTTCCCTACACTGCCTCGACTTTCAGGACGAGGATCCACTCACACCACGGTGGCACTTGGCACAGCCCTTAGGGAAATCTCGAGGGAAAGCCACAGATCCTTGATCCATGCGAAGAGAAGCGTGACACTGCTGCTACAGCTTGGGAGGAAAGCGCACGTGCATGCCTCCACTCGAGATGAGGACTGACTCCCCTGGGGAGACTCCAGAAGTACCCCAAGATCTATGTCAGCACTGGAGAGGAATCCTCAGGTTCCGGCACCGACTCCACACAAGGTCTTAGACCCCGGCATCGACGGGGAGAAAATCCCGAGAGGCCCCTGAGCAACTCGCATGGGGACTGGCCTTACCTGAGGCCACCAGAGCGGGTCCCTGAGGTCCCCGTCTTAAGTCGAGAGCACCTGCACCAACTCGAGAAAATGCAGGAGGTTCTCCCCTCCAGGGGAGATGAGGCCCATTTCCTCTGAGGCGTCCCCAGGCTAATTACACCTAACCTCTGGAACTTCCAAAGGGTCCTTCACACCATTGCTGCAACTCAAGAAGTTCCCCGACGTACCCGTCTCCACTCGAGAGGAAGCAGAGAGCACGAAGTCCCGCCCACATCCAGA
>NW_017203050.1:0-6164 GCF_001704415.2 Capra hircus
TTTTCTCGAGTTGCGGCAGGTGCTCTCGACTTACGACGGGGACCTCAGGGACCCGCTCTGGTGGCCTCAGGAAAGGCCAGTCCCCATGCGAGTTGCTCTGGGGCTCTCGGGATTCCTCTCCCGTTAATGCTGGGGCCTAAGACCTTGTGTGGTGTCAGTGCCGGAACCTGAGGATTCCTCTCCAGTGATGACATGGATCTTGGTGTACTTCTGGAGTCTCCCAAGGGAGTCAGTCCTCGTCTCGAGTGGGGCATGCACGTGCGCTTTCCTTCCGAGCTGTAGCAGCAGAGTCACGCTTCCCTTCGCGTGGATCAAGTCATCAGGGCTTTTCCTCGAGGCTTTCCCACGACGCTTTCCCACGAGGCTTTCACACAGGGCTGTCCCACGTGCCACCGTTGTGTGAGCCGATCCTCGGCTTGAAAGTCGAGGCAGTGCAGGCAAAACAGGTTTCCCTGGAATGGACTGATACATCTGGGGGACTCTGGGAATGGTGGCACGACCCTGGAGTTCCTCTCGCCTTTCCTGTGGAGAGCGCCTCCTCTTGAGATGCGACGGGAACGCCGGGAATTCTTTCCCGACCACGCAGGGAAAGGATCCCTCCTCTCGAGCTAGGAGGCGGAAACGGGGCTCCTCTGGATGTGGGTGGGACTCTCGTGCTTCCTCTCGGGTGGAGACTGGTATGTCAGGGATCTTCTTGAGTTGCAGCAAGGTTGTGAAGGACCCTTTGGAAATTTCCAGAGGTTAGGTGTGATTAGCCTCGAGACACCTCAGCGGAAATGGGCCTCATCTCGCCTGGTGGGTAGAACCTCCTGGATTTTCTCGAGTTGCGGCAGGTGCTCTCGACTTACGACGGGGACCTCAGGGACCCGCTCTGGTGGCCTCAGGAAACGCCAGTCCCCATGCGTGTTGCTAGGGGGCCTCTCGGGATTCCTCTCCTGCCGATGCGATGCTTAAGACCTTGTGTGGAGTCGGTGCCGGAACCTGAGGATTCCTCTCCAGTGCTGACATGGACCTTGGGGTATTTCTGGAGTCTCCTCAGGGGAGTCAGTCCTTGTCTCGAGTGGGGGCATGCACGTGCGCTTTCCTCCCGAGCTGTAGCAGCAGTGTCACGCTTCCCTTCGAGTGTATCCTAGAATCAGTGGCTTTCCCTCGAGGCTTTCCACGAGGCTTTCCCACGACGCTTTCCCACCAGGCTTCCCACGACGCTTTCCCACAGTGATGTCCCACGTGCCACCGTGGTGTCAGTCGATCCTCGGCTTGAAAGTTGAGGCAGTGCCGGGAAAACAGGCTTCCGTGGAATGGACTGAGACATCTGGGGGATCTGGGAAAGGTGGACCACACTGGAGTTCCTCTCGCCTTTCCTGTGGAGTGCGCCCCCTCTTGAGATGTAACGGGAACGCCGGGAATTCTTTCACGACCACGCAGGGAAAGGATCCCTCCTATCGAGCTATGAGGCGGAAACGGGGCTCCTCTGGATGTGGGCGGGACTCTCGTGCTTCCTCTCGAGTGGAAACGGGAATGTCGGGGAACTTCTTGAGTTGCAGAAAGGTTGTGAAGGACCCTTTGGAACTTCCAGAGGTTAGGTGTGATTAGCCTCGAGACGTCTCAGCAGAAATGGGCCTCATCTCGCCTGGAAGGGAGAACCTCCTGGATTTTCTCGAGTTGCGGCAGGCGCTCTCGACTTACGACGGGTCCTCAGGGACCCGCTCTGGTGGCCTCAGGAAAGGCCAGTCCCCATGCGAGTTTCTCGGTGGCCTCTCGGGGCCTCTCGGGTTTCCTCTCCCGTCGATGCTGGGGCCTAAGACCTTGTGTGGAGTCAGTGCCGGAACCTGAGGAATCCTCTCCAGTGCTGACATGGATCTTGGGGTACGTCTGGAGTCTCCCCAGGGGAGTCAGTCCTCGTCTCGAGTGGGGGCATGCACATGCGCTTTCCTCCCCAGCTGTAGCAGCAGTGTCACGCTTCCCTTCGAGAGGATCAAGGGATCTGTGGCTTTCCCTCGAGGCTTTCCCACGAGGTTTTCCCACGAGGCTTTCCCACTGGGCTGTCCCACGTGCCACCGTGGTGTGAGTCGATCCTCGGCTTGAAAGTTGAGGCAGTGCAGGGAATACAGGTTTCCCTGGAATGGACTGAGACATCTGGGCGACTCTGGGAATGGTGGCACGACCCTGGAGTTCCTCTCGCCTTTCCTGTGGAGAGCGCCTCTTGAGATGCGACGGGAACGCCGGGAATTCTTTCCCGACCACGCAGGGAAAGGATCCCTCCTCTCGAGCTAGGAGGCGGAAACGGGGCTCCTCTGGATGTGGGGGGACTCTCGTGCTTCCTCTCGAGTGGAGTCGGGAATGTTGCGGAACTTCTTGAGTTCCAGCAAGGGTGTGAAGGACCCTTTGGAAGTTCCAGAGTTTAGGTGTGATTAGCCTCGAGACGCCTCAGCGGAAATGGGCCTCATCTCGCCTGGAGGGGAGAACCTCCTGGATTTTCTCGAGTTAAGGCAGGTGCTCTTGACTTACGACGGGGACCTCAGGGACCCGCTCTGGTGGCCTCAGGAAAGGCCAGTCCCCTTGCGAGTTGCTCGGGGGCCTCTCGGGGGTCTCTCGGGATTCCTCTCCAGTCGATATCGGGGCCTAAGACCTTGTGTGGAGTCGGTGCCAGACCTGAGGTTTCCTCTCCAGTTCTGACATGGATCTTGGGGTACTTCTGGAGTCTCCCCAGCGGAGTCAGTCCTCGTCTCGAGTGGGGGCATGCAGGTGCGATTTCCTCCCGAGCTGTAGCCGCAGTGTCACCCTTTCCTTCACGTGGAACAAGGGATCTGTGGCATTCCCTCGAGGCTTTCCCACGAGGCTTTCCCACGAGGCTTTCCCACAGGGCTGTCCCACGTGCCACCGTGGTGTGAGTCTATCCTCGGCTTGAAAGTCAAAACAGTGCAGAGAAAACAGGTTTCCCTGGAATGGACTGAGACATCTGGGGGACTCTGGGAATGCTGGCATGACCCCGGAGTTCCTCTCGCCTTTCCTGTGGAGAGCGCCTCCTCTTGAGTTGCGACAGGAACGCCGGGAATTCTTTCTCGAGCACGCAGGGAAAGGATCCCTCCTCTCGAGCTAGGAGGTGGAAACGGGGCTCCTCTGGATGTGGTCGGACTCTCGTGCTTCCTCTCGAGTGGAGACGGGTATGTCAGGGAATTCTTGAGTTGCAGCAAAGGTGTGAAGGATCCTTGGAAGTTCCAGAGGTCAGGTGTGATTAGCCTCAGGACGCCTCAGCGGAAATGGGCCTCATCTCGCCTGGAGGGCAGAACCTCTTGGATTTTCTCGAGTCAGGTGCACTGGACTTACGACGGGGACCTCAGGGACGCCCAGGTGGCATCGGTAAAGGAAATTTCCTTGCGAGTTACTCGGGGGCGTCTCGGGATTCCTCTCCCGTCGATGCCGGGGCCTAAGACCTTGTGTGGAGTCGGTGCCAGGACCTGAGGATTCCTCTACAGTGCTGACATGGATCTTTGGGTACTTCTGGAATCTCCCCAGGGAAGTCAATCCTTGTCTCGAGTTGGGTCATGCACGTGCCCTTTACTCCCGAGCTGTAGCAGCAATGTCACGCTTCCCTTCGCGTGGAACAAGGGATCTGGGGCATTCCCTCGAGGCTTTCCCAAAAGGCTTTCCCCCTGAGGCTTTCCCACAGGGCTGTCCCACGTGCCACCGTGTTGTGAGTCGATCCTCGGCTTGAAAGTCGAGGCAGTGCCGGGAAAACTGGTTTCCCTGGAATGGACTGAGGCATCTGGGGGACTCTGGGAATGGTGGCACGTCCCTGGAGTTCCTCTCGCCTTTCCTGTGGAGAGCGCCTCCACTTGAGATGCGATGGGAACGCCGGGAATTCTTTCCCGACAACGCGGGAAAGGATCCGTCCTCTCGAGCAAGGAGGAAACGGGGCTCCTCTGGATGTGGCGGGACTCTCGTGCTTCCTCTCTAGTGGAGTCGGGTATGTCGTGGAACTTCTTGAGTTGCAGCATGGGTGTGAAGGACCCTTTGGAAGTTCCAGAGTTTAGGTGTGATTAGCCTGGAGACGCCTCAGCGGAAATGGGCCTCATCTCGCCTGGAGGGGAGAACCTCCTGGATTTTCTCGAGTTGCGGCAGGTGCTCTCGACTTACGTCGGGGACCTCAGGGACCCTCTCCTGGCCTCCAGGGCTGGTGGCCTCTCGGGGCCTCTCGGGTTTCCTCTCCCGTCGATGCTGGGGCCTAAGACCTTGTGTGGAGTCAGTGCCGGAACCTGAGGAATCCTCTCCAGTGCTGACATGGATCTTGGGGTACTTCTGGAGTCTCCCCACGGGAGTCAGTCCTCGTCTCGAGTGGGGCATGCACATGCGCTTTCCTCCCAGCTGTAGCAGCAGTGTCACGCTTCCCTTCGAGTGGATCAAGGGATCTGTGGCTTTCCCTCGAGGCTTTCCACGAGGTTTTCCCACGAGGCTTTCCCACAGGGCTGTCCCACGTGCCACCGTGGTGTGAGTCGATCCTCGGCTTGAAAGTTGAGGCAGTGCAGGGAATACAGGTTTCCCTGGAATGGACTGAGATATCTGGGCGACTCTGGGAATGGTGGCACGACCCTGGAGTTCCTCTCGCCTTTCCTGTGGAGAGCGCCTCATCTTGAGATGCGACGGGAACGCCGGGAATTCTTTCCCGACCACGCAGAAAAGGATCCCACCTCTCGAGCTAGGAGGCGGAAACGGGGCTCCTCTGGATGTGGGCGGACTCTCGTGCTTCCTCTCGAGTGGAGTCGGGAATGTTGCGGAACTTCTTGAGTTCCAGCAAGGGTGTGAAGGACCCTTTGGAAGTTCCAGAGTTTAGGTGTGATTAGCCTCGAGACGCCTCAGCGGAAATGGGCCTCATCTCGCCTGGAGGGGAGAACCTCCTGGATTTCCTCGAGTTAAGGCAGGTGCTCTCGACTTACGACGGGGACCTCAGGACCCGCTCTGGTGGCCTCAGGAAAGGCCAGTCCCCTTGCGAGTTGCTCGGGGCCTCTCGGGGGTCTCTCGGGATTCCTCTCCAGTCGATATCGGGGCCTAAGACCTTGTGTGGAGTCGGTGCCAGACCTGAGGTTTCCTCCCAGTTCTGACATGGATCTTGGGGTACTTCTGGAGTCTCCCCAGCGGAGTCAGTCCTCGTCTCGAGTGGGGGCATGCACGTGCGATTTCCTCCCGAGCTGTAGCCGCAGTGTCACCCTTTCCTTCACGTGGAACAAGGGATCTGTGGCATTCCCTCGAGGCTTTCCCACGAGGCTTTCCCACAGGGCTGTCCCACGTGCCACCGTGGTGTGAGTCGATCCTCGGCTTGAAAGTTGAGCAGTGCAGGGAATACAGGTTTCGCTGGAATGGACTGAGACATCTGGGCGACTCTGGGAATGGTGGCACGACCCTGGAGTTCCTCTCGCCTTTCCTGTGGAGAGCGCCTCCTCTTGAGATGCGACAGGAACGCCGGGAATTCTTTCCCGACCACGCAGGGAAAGGATCCCTCCTCTCGAGCTAGGAGGCGGAAACGGGCTCCTCTGGATGTGGGCGGGACTCTCGTGTTCCTCTCGAGTGGAGACGGGAATGTAGCGGAACTTCTTGAGTTGCAGCAAGGGTGTGAAGGACCCTTTGGAAGTTCCAGAGTTTAGGTGTGATTAGCCTCGAGCCGCCTCAGCGGAAATGGGCCTCATCTCGCCTGGAGGGGAGAACCTCCTGGATTTCTCGAGTTGCGCAGGTGCTCTCGACTTACGACGGGGACCTCAGGGACCCGCTCTGGTGGCCTCAGGAAAGGCCAGTCCCCTTGCGAGTTGCTCGGGGGCCTCTCGGGGTCTCTCGGGATTCCTCTCCAGTCGATATCGGGGCCTAAGACCCTGGTGTGGAGTCGGTGCCAGACCTGAGGTTTCCTCTCCAGTTCTGACATGGATCTTGGGGTATTTCTGGAGTCTCCCCAGCGGAGTCAGTCCTCGTCTCGAGTGGGGCATGCACGTGCGATTTCCTCCCGAGCTGTAGCCGCAGTGTCCCCCTTTCCTTCACGTGGAACAAGGATCTGTGGCATTCCTCGAGGCTTTTCCACGAGGCTTTTCCCACGAGGCTTTCCCACGAGGCTTTCCCACAGGGCTGTCCACGTGCCACCGTGGTGTGAGTCTATCCTCGGCTTGAAAGTCAAAACAGTG
>NW_017203051.1:0-6164 GCF_001704415.2 Capra hircus
TGGATGTGGGCGGGACGCTCGTCGCTTCCTCTCGTGTGGAGACAGGTATACCGGGTTCTTGCGTTGCAGGAAGGGTGTGAAGGACCCTTTGGAAGTTCCAGAGGGTAGGTGTGATTAGCCTCGAGACGCGCCTCAGCAGAAAGGAGCCTCAACTCGCCTGGAGGGAGAACCTCCTGGATTTTCTCGAGTTGCTGGCAGGTGCTCTCGACAATACGACGGGTATCTCAGGGACCCGCTCTGGTGGCCTCAGGAAAGGCCAGTCCACATGCACGTTGCTCGGGGCCTCTCGGGATTCCTCTCCCCATCGATGCCGGGACCGAAAGACCTTGTGTGGAGTCGGTGCCTGAACCTGAGGATTCCTCTCCAGTGCTGACATGGATCTTGGGTTACTTCTGGAGTCTCCCCAGGGGAGTCAGTCCTCGTCTCGTGTGGGGGCATGCAGTTGCGCTTTCCTTCAGAGCTGTAGCAGCAGTGTCACGCTTCTCTTCGCGTGGATCAAGGAATCTGTGGCTTTCCTCGAGGTTTTCCCACGAGGCTTTCCCACGCTTTTTCCCACAGAGGCTTTCCCACAGGGCTGACCCACGTGTCACCGTCGTGTGAATCGATCCTCGCTTGAAAGTCGAGGCAGTGCAGGGAAAACAGGTTTCCTGGAATGGACTGAGACATCTGGGGGACTCTGGGAATGGTGGCACGACCCTGGAGTTTCTCTCGCCTTTCCTGTGGAGATCGCCTCCTCTTGAGATGCGAGGGGAATGCCGGGAATTCTTTCCCGACCACGCAGTGAAAGGATCCCTCCTCTCGAGCCATGAGGCTGAAACGAGGCTCCTCTGGATGTGGTGGGACTCTCGTGATTCCTCTCGACTGGAGACGGTATGTCGGGGAACTTCTTGAGTTGCAGCTAGGGTTTGAAGGCCCTTTTGTTAGTTCCAGACGCTTGCTGATAAGCCTCGAGACGCCTCATCGGATATGGCCACATCTCGCCTGGAGGGGAGAACCTCCTGGATTTTCTCGAGTTGCAGCAGGAGCTCTCGACTTACGACTTGGACCTCAGAGACCCGCTCTGTTGGCCTCATGAAAGGCCAGTCCCCATGCAAGTTGCTCGGGGCACTCTCCACATGAAACGCGAGAGGAACTCCAGTGTCGTGCCACCATTCCCAGAGTCCCACAGATGTCTCAGTCCATTCCAGGGAAACCTGTTTTCCTTGCACTGCCTTGACTTTCAAGCCTAGGATCGACTCACACCACGGTGGCACGTGGGACAGCCCACTGGGAAAGCCTCGTGGGAAAGCCTCGTGGGAAAGCCTCGAGGGAAAGCCACAGATTCCTTGATCCACGCGAAGGGAAGCATGACACTGCTAGGGACCCACTCCCCTGGGGAGTCACTCTGGTGGCCTCAGGAAAGGCCAGTCCCCATGCGAGTTGCTCGGGGGCCTCTCGGGATTCCTCTCTCGTCGATGCCGGGCCTAAGATCTTGTTTGGAGTCGGTGCCGGAACCTGAGGATTTCTGTCCAGTGCTGACATGGATCTTGGGGTACTTCTGGAGTCTCCCCAGGGGAGTCAGTCCTCGTCCGAGTGGGGGCATGCACGTGCGCTTTCCTCCAGAGCTGTAGCAGCAGAGTCTCGCTTCCCCTTCGCGTGGATCAAGGGATCTGTGGCTTTCCCTCGAGACTTTACCACGAGGCTTTCCCACGGGGCTTTCCCATAGGGCTGTCCCACGTGCCACCGTGGTGTCAGTCGATGCTCGGCTTGAAAGTCGAGGCAGTGCAGGGAAAACACATTTCCCTGGAATGGACTGAGACATCTGGGGACTCAGGTAATGGTGTCACGACCCTGGAGTTCCCCTCGTCTTTCCTGTCGAAAGCGCCTCCTCTTGAGATGTGACCGGAACGCCGGGAATTCTTTCCCGAACACGCAGGGAAAGGATCCCTCCTCTCGAGCTAGGAGGCGGGCACGGGGCTCCTCTGGATGTGGGCGGGACTCTCGAGCTTCCTCTCGAGTGGAGACGGGTATGTCGGGGAACTTTTTTAGTTGCAGTAAGGATGTGAAGGACCCTTTGTAAGTTCCAGAGTTAGGTGTGATTGGCCTCGAAACGCCTCAGTGGAAATGGGCCTCATCTCGCCTGGAAGGGAGAACCTCCAGGATTTTCTCGAGTTGCGATAGGTGCTCTCGACTTACGACGGGGACCTCAGGTACCTGCTCTGGTGGCCTTTGGAAAGTCCAATCCCTATGCGAGTTGCTCGGGGCCTCTCGGGATTCCTCTCCCGTCGATGCCCGGGGCCTACGATCTCGTGTGGAGTGGGGTGCCGGAACCTGAGGATTCCTCTCCAGTGCTGACATGGATGTTGGGGTACTTCTGGAGTCTCCCCAGGGGAGTCAGTCCTCGTCTCGAGTGGGGGCATGCACGTGCGATTTCCTCCCGAGCTGTAAGCAGCATTGTCGCGCTTCCCTTCGGGTGGATCAAGGGTTATGTGGCTTTCCCTTGAGGCTTTCACACGAGGCTTTCCCACGAGGCTTTCCACAGGGCTGTCCCACGTGCCATCGCGGTGTGAGTCAATCCTCGGCTTGAAAGTCGAGGCAGTGCAGGGAAACAGGTTTCCCTGGGAATGGCCTGAGACATCTGGGGACTCTGGGAATGGTGGCAAGACCCTGGAGTTCCTCTCGCCATTCCTGTGGTTGCGCCTCCTCTTGAGATGCGAGGGGAACGCCGGGAATTCTTTCCGGATAACGCAGGGAAAGGATCCTTCCTCTCGAGCTATGAGGCTGAAACGGGCTCCTCTGGATGTGGGCAAGAATCTCGTGCTTCCTCTCGAGTGGAGAGGGGTATTTCGGGGAACTTCTTGAGTTGCAGCTAGGGTTTGAAGGCCCGTTTGTTAGTTCCAGACGCTTGTTGATTAGCCTCAAGATGCCTCATCGGATATGGGCCACATCTCGCCTGGAGGGGAGAACCTCCTGGATTTTCTCGAGTTGCAGCAGGAGCTCTCGACTTACGACTTGGACCTCAGAGACCCGCTCTGGTGGCCTCATGAAAGGCCAGTTCCCATGTAAGTTGCTCGGGGGGCTTCTCGGGATTCCTCTCCCGTCGATGCCGGGGCCTAAGACTTTGTGTGGAATCGGTGCCAGAACCTGAGGATTCCTCTCCAGTGCTGCAATGGATCTTGGGGTATTTCTGCAGTCTCCCCAGGGGAGTCAGTCCTCGTCTCGAGTGGGGGCATGCACGTGCGCTTTCCTCCCCAGCTGTAGCAGCACTGTCATGCTTCCCTTCTCGTGGATCAAGGGATCTGTGGCTTTCCCTCGAGGCTTTCCCACGAGGCTTTCCCACGAGGCTTTCCCAGTGGGCTGTCCCACGTGCCACCGTGGTGTGAGTCGATCTTCGGCTTGAAAGTCGAGGGAAGTGCAAGGAAAACAGGTTTCCCTGGAATGGACTGAGACATCTGGGGGACTCTGGGACTGGTGTCACGACACTGGAGTTCCTCTCGTGTTTCCTGTGGAGAGTGCCTCCTCTTGAGATGCGACGGGAACGCCGGGAATTCTTTCCCGACCACGCAGGGAAAGGATCCCTCCTCTTGACCAAGGAGGCGGAAACGGGCCTCCTCTGGATGTGGGCAGAACTCTCGTGCTTCCTCTCGAGTGGAGACGGGTATATCGGGGAACTTCTTGAGTTGCAGTAAGGGTCTGAAGGACCCTTTGGAAGCTCCAGAGGTTAGGTGTGATTAGCCTCGAGACGCCTCAGTGGAAATGGGCCTCATCTCGCCTGGAGGGGAGAACCTCCTGGATTTTCTCGAGTTGCGGCAGGTGCTCTCGACTTACGACGGGGACCTCAGGGACCCGCTCTGGTGGCCTCAGGAAAGGCCAGTCCCCATGCGAGTTGCTCGGGGGCCTCTCGGATTCCTCTCCGCCGTCGCTGCGGGGGGCCAAAGATTTTGTGTGGAGTCGGTGCCGGAAACTGAGGGATTCCTCTCCAGTGCTGACATGGATCTTGGGGTAATTCTGGAGTCTCCCCAGGGGAGTCAGTACTCGTCTCGAGTGAGGGCATGCACGTGCGCTTTCCTCCAGAGCTGTAGCAGCACTGTCACGCTTCCCTTCGCTTGGATCAATGGATCTGTGGCTTTCCCTCGAGAATTTCCCACGAGGCTTTCCCACAGGGCTATCCAACGTGCCACCGTGGTGTGAGTCGATCCTCGGCTTGAAAAGTCGAGGGAGAGGGGGAATACAGGTTTCCCTGGAATGGAGTGAGACATCTGGGGGACTCTGGGAATGGTGGCATGACCCTGGAGTTCCTCTCGCCTTTCCTTTGGAGAGCGCCTCCTCTTGAGATGCGAGGGGAATGCCGGGAATTCTTTCCCCGACCACGCAGGGAAAGGATCCCTCCTCTCGAGCTAGGAGGCGGAAACGGGGCTCCTCTGGATGTGGGCGGGACTCTCGTGCTTCCTTTCGAGTGGTGACGGGTATGTTGGGGAACTTCGTGAGTTGCAGCAAGGGTGTGAAGGACCCTTAAGAAGTTCCAGAGGTTAGGTGTGATTAGCCTCGAGAAGCCTCAGCGCAAATGGGCCTCATCTCGCCTGGAGGGGAGAACCTCCTGGATTTCTCGAGTTTGGCAGGTGCTCTCGACTTAAGATGGGGACCTCAGGGACCCGCTCTAGTGGCCTCAGGAAAGGCCAGTCCCCATGCGAGTTGCTTGAGGGCCTCTCGGGAATCTCTCCTTCGATGCCCGGGCTAAGACTTGCGTGGAGTCGGTGCCGGAACTGAAGATTCCTCTCCAGTGCTGACATGGATCTTGGGGTACTTCCGGAGTCTCCCAGGGAAGTCAGTCCTCGTCTCGCGTGGGGGCATGCACGTGCGCTTTCCTCCGAGCTGTAGCAGCAGTGTCACTCTTCCCTTCGCGTGGATCAAGGGATCTGTGGCATTCCCGCGGGGCTTTCCCACAGGGATGTCCCACGTGCCACAGTCGTGTGAGTCGATCCTCGGCTTGAAAGTCGAGGCAGTGCAGGGAAAACAGGTTTCCCTGGAATGCACTGAGACATCTGGGGGACTCTGGGAATGGTGGCACGACCCTGGAGTTCCTCTCGCATTTTCTGTGGAGAGCGCCTCCTCTTGAAATGCGACGGGAACGCCGGAATTCTTTCCAGACCACGCAGGGAAAGGATCCCTCCTCTCGAGCAAGGAGGCGGACACGGGCTCCTCTGGATGTGGGCGGGACTCTCGTGCTTCCTCTCGAGTGGAGACGGGTATGCCGGGGAACCTCTTGAGTTGCAGCAAGGGTGTGAAGGACCCTTTGGAAGTTCCAGAGGTTCGGTGTGATTAGCCTCAAGACGCCTCAGGGAAATGGGCCTCATCTCGCCTGGAGGGGAGAACCTCCTGGATTTTCTCGAGTTGCGGCACGTGCTCTCGACTTACGACGGGGACCTCAGGGGCCTGCTCTGGTGGCCTCAGGAAAGGCCAGTCCCCATGCGCGAGTTGCTCGGGTGCCTCTCGGATTCCTCTCCCCTCAATGCCGGGGCGTAAGACCTTGTGAGGAGTCGGTTCCGGAACCTGAGGATTCCTCTCCAGTGCCAAATGGATCTTGGGTACTTCTGGAGTCTCCCCAAGGGAGTCAGTCCTCGTCTCGATTGGGGGCATGCACGAGCGATTTCCTCCGAGCAGTAGCAGCAGTGTCACGCTTCCCTTCGCGTGGATCAAGGATCTGTGGCTTTCCCACGAGGCTTTCCCACAGGGCTGTCCAACGGGCCACCGTGGTGTAAGTGGATCCTCGCTTGAAAGTCGAGGCGTGCAGGGAAATCAGGTTTCCCTGGAATGGACTGAGAATCTGGGGGACTCTGCGAATGTGGCACGACCCTGGAGTTCCTCTCGCCTTTCCTGTGGAGAGCGCCTCCTCTTGACTGCGACGGGAAATGCCGGAATTCTTTCCCGAACACGCCGGGAAAGGATCCCTCCTCTCGAGCTAGGAGGGCGGAAACGGGGCTCCTCTGGATGTGGGCGGACTCTCGTGCTTCCTCTCGAGTGGAGACGGGTATGTCGGGGAACTTCTTGAGTTGCAGCAAGGGTGTGAAGGACCCTTTGGGAAGTTCCAGATGGTTAGATGTGATTAGCCTCCAGACGTCTCAGCAGAAATGGGCCTCATCTCGCCTGGAGGGGAGAACCTCCTGGATTTTCTCGAGTTGCGGCAG
>NW_017203052.1:0-18916 GCF_001704415.2 Capra hircus
GGCACCGACTTACACAAGGTCTTGGTCCCTGGCATCGACGGGAGAGGGAAATCCGAGAGCCCGCCGAGCAGACTCACATGGGGACTGTCCTTTCCTGAGGCACCAGAGCGGCATCCTTGAGGTCCCTGTTCGTAGGATGAGAGCCACTGCAGAAACTTTGAGAAAATACAGGAGTTCTCCCTTCCAGCGCGAGATGAGAGCCCATTTCCGCTGAGGTGTACACAAGTAATCACTCCTAACCTCTGGAACTTCAAAGGGATCCTTCACACCCTTGCTGCAAACTTCAGAAGGATCCCCAACAAACCCGTTCTCCACTCGGGTGAGAGAAGCACACGAGAAGTCACGCCCACATTCAGAGGAGCCCCCGTTTCACGGTCATAGCTCGAGAAGGAGGTCATTCCTTTCCCTCGACGGTCGGAAAGAAATTTCGGCATTCCCTCGCATTCTCAAGAGGGACGCTTTTACCAGGAAAAGGCGTGAGGAAACTCCAGGGTCGTTCCACCATTCCCAGAGTCCCCCAGCATGTCTTCAGGCCATTTCCAGGTAAACCTGCTTTTCCTGCACTTGCTCGACTTTCAAAGCGCAGGATCAGTGTCACACGACGGTAGGGCACGTGGGACAGCCCTGTCGCGGAAAGCCTCGTGGGAACGTCTCCTGGAAAGGGCCTCGAGGGAAAGCCACAAGATCCCTTGATCCACGTGAAGGGGAGCGACACTGCTCACTACAGCCTCGGGCAGCGAAAGCCGCACGTGCATGCCCCCACTCGAAGACGACGACATGACTCCCGCTGGGAGACTCCAGAAGTAACTCCAGGTCATGTAGCTGAGCAGGAATCCTCAGGTTCCGAGCACCACTCCCAAGCAACGCTTAGGCTCCCGGGCATCGACGGGAGAGGAATCCGAGAGCGCCAAATGCAACTCGCACTAGGTGGCGGACCTTTCAATAGGCCACCAGGCAGCGGTCCCTGAGCGTCCCCGTCGTTAAGTCGAAGCACACGCAGCAAACTCGAAAATCCTGGAAGGTTCTCCCTTCCAGAGCAGAGTGAGGCCCATTTCACCTGAGCGTTTCGAGCTCAATCACACCTAACCTATGGAACTTACAAAGGAGTCCTTCACAATCCTTTACTTGCCCAACTAAAAGAGCTTCCCCAATACCCGTCTCCATCGCAGGGAACGCTACGCAGAGTCCCCCACATCCAAGACGGCAGCCACCGTTTCCGCCCTCACTCGCTCGACAGGAGGGATCCTTTCACGCCTCGTTGTCCGGGAAAGAATTTCCCGGCATTCCCCGCACAATTCGTCCAAGAGCCGGAGGCTGACTTCTCGACAGAAAGCGAGGGCGGAACTCCAGGGTCGTGCCACATTCCCAGGAGTCCCCCAGGATGTCTCAGTCATTCCAGGAAACCTGTTTTCCCTGCACTTGCCTCGACTTTCTAAGCCGAGGATTCGACCACACGACCGGTGGACACGGTGGGTCAGCCCTTGTGGGAAAGCCTCGTAGGGGAAAGCACTCGTGGGAAAGCCTCGTCGGGAAAGCCTCCGTCGGGAAAACCTCGAGGAAAGCCGACAGATTCCTTGATCCACGCGGAATGGGAAGCGTTGACACTGCTGCTTACAAGCTTCGAGAAAGCGCCAACTGCATGGCCCCCACACGAGACGAGGAACTGACTCCCCTGGGCAGACTCCAGAAAGTAACCCAAGATCCGATGGTCAGCACTGGAGAGGAATCCTCGGTCAGGCAACCCGATTTCCAGACAAGGTCTTAGGCCCCGAATCGACGGGAGAGGAATCCGAGAGGCCCGAACGAACAAATCGCCACATGGGGACTTGGCCTTTCCTGAGGCCACCAGAGCAGGTCCCTTAGGTGCCAGGCCATAAGTCAAGAGCACCTGCCGCAACTCGGCAGAAACACGAGGTTCTTCCATCAGGGCCGACATGGGGCCCTATTTCCGCTGGAGTCTCGAGGCTAATCACACCTAACCTCTATGGAACTTCCCAAAGGCGTCCTTCACACCCTGGCTGCCAACTCAAGAATTCCCCGACATAGCCCGTCTCCACTGAGTGGAAGCCACGAGGAGTCCGGCTGACAGTCCAGACGAGCCCCGTTTCTTGCCTCCTAGCTTCGAGAGGAGGGATCTTTTCCCTGGTGGTCGGGAAAGAATTCCGGCAGTCCATCGCATTTTCAAGGAGGAGTGCGCTTCTCACACAGGAAAGGCGGAGAGTAACTCCGAGGGTCGTGCCACCATTCCAGAGTCAACTAGAATGTCCTTCCGTCCTTCCAGCGTAACCTGTTTCCCTGTACGGCCTCACTTTTCAAGCCGAGGATCGACTCACCCACGGTTGGCACGTGGGACAGAACAGCCTGTCGGGAAAGCCTTCGTTGTGCGGAAAGCCTCTGGGAAAGCCTCGAGGGAAAGCATCAGAATCCTTGATCCACGCGAAGGGGAAGCCGTGAACTGCTTGCCTTACAGCTCGGGAGGAAAAGCGCACGAGCATGCCCCCAATCGAAGACAGAGGGACTGACTCCCCTGGTGGAGACACAGAAGCTACCCAAGGTCCATGTCAAGCAACTGGAGAGAATCCTCAGCTTCGCACGACCTCCACACTAAGATTTAGGCCCCAGGCATCGACGGTGAGAGGAATTCCCAGAGGCCCCTGAAGAAACTCACATGGGGACTGGCTTTCCTGAGGCCACCTAGAGCGCGGTCCCTGAGGTCCCCGTTCGTAAGTGAGAGATCTGCGCAACTCGAGAAAATCCAGGAGGTCTCCCCTCAGGCGAGATTTATGGGAGGCCCATTTCGCTGAGGCGTTCTCGAGGCTAATCAATTTCTAACATCTGGAACTTCCAAAGGGTTCTTCACACCCTTGCTGCCAAGCTCAAGAGTTCCCGACCATACCCGGTCTCCACTGCAGAGGAGCACGAGAGTCCCCGGCCACCATCCAGAAGAGCCCCGTTTCCGTTCATAGCTAAAGAGGAGGGATCCTTTCCTGCGTGGCGGGGAAAAAATTCCCCGGCACTTTCCGCTCGCATCTCAAGAGGACTTCGCTCTCCACAGGAATAGCGAGCAGGACACTCCCAGGGTCGTAGCACCATTCCCAGAGTCCCCCAGCTGTCTCGTCCATTCCAGGGAAAACGGAACCTGTTTTCCTTGCACTTGCTTCGACTTTCAAGCGAGAAGATGACTCACCCAGGTGGCATGTGGGACAGCCCCACTGGGAAAGCCTCGTTGGGAAAGCCTCGCTGGGAAAGCGCTCGATGGGATAGCCACAGATCCTTGATCACGAGAAGGAAGCCATGACAGTGCTGCTACAGCTCGAGACGCAGGACTGACTCCCCTGGGGAGGGGACTGCGAAATACCCAAGATCCATTGCCCAGCACTGGAGAGGGAATCCTCACGGTTCCGTGGCACCGAATTCCACACAAAGTCTTAGCGGCCCCGGCATCGTCCGGAGAGGTTCCCGAGAAGCCCCGAGAACTACATGGGAGACTGCGCCTTTCATGGGCCACCAGAAGCGGGTCTCTGAGCGTCCAAGTCGTAGTCGAGAGCTCACTGCCTGCAACTCGGAGAAATCCAGGAGGTTCTTCCCCTCCAGGCGAGATGTGGCCCATAATCCGATGAGGCATCTTGATGCTAATCAACAAGCGTCTGGAAGCTACAAACGGGGCCTTCCAACCCTAGCCTGCAACTCAAGAAGTTCCTCCGAATACCCCTCGTCCACTCGAGAGGAAGCACGCAGATTCTTTGGCCCACATCCAGAGTAGAGCCCGTTTCAGCCTCATGTAGCTCGAGAGGAAGCCGATCCTTTCCCTGCGTTATCCGGAAAGAATCCCGGCGTTCCCTTCGCATCTCAAGAGGAGGCGGCAACCACAGGAATGGCGATAGGAAACTTCCAGGGTCTTGCGCCCACCATTCCAGACGTCCCCAGATGTCTCAGGCCATTCCAGGGCAAACCTGTTTCCTTCCACTGCCTCGACTTTTCAAGCTGACGGATTGACTCACACCACGGGGCACGTGGGCAGGCCCTGTGCGGAAAGCCTCTGTTGGGAAAGCCTCGTGGGAAAGCCTCAAGGGAAAGCCACATAATCTTGATCAACCGAAAGGGTTAATGGCGCCGACAATGCCTGCTACAGCTCGGAGGAAATCGCACTGACATGCCCCCACGTCGAGACGATGCGACTACGAGGACTGACTCCCCTGGGGAGACTCCAGAAGTACCCAAGATCCATGTCAGCACTCGAGAGGAATCCTCAGGTTCCGCACCCACTCCACACGAGATCGTAGGCCCCGGCATCGACGGGAGAGGAATCCCGAGAGGCCCGAGCAACTCGCATAGGGATTGGACTTTCAAAGGCCACAATGTACCTGAGGTCCCGTCGTAAGTCGAGAGCACCTATCGCAACTCGAGAAAATCCTGGAGGTTCTCCCTTCCAGGCGAGATGGCCCATTTCCACTGAGGCGTTTCGAGGTCAATCACACCTAACCTCTGGAACTTACAAAGGGTCCTTCACATCCTTACTGCAACTAAAAAAGTTCCCGACATACCCGTCTCCACTCGAGAGGAAGCTCGAGAGTCCGCCCACATCCAGAGGAGCCCCGTGTGTCCGCCTCCTAGCTCTAGAGGAGGGATCCTTTCCCTGCGTGTTCGGGAAAGAATTCCCGGCGTTCCGTCGATCTCAAGAGGAGGCTCTTTCGACAGGAAGACGAGGGGAACTCCAGGGTCGTGACACCATTACCTGAGTCCCACAGATGTCTCAGTCCATTCCAGGGAAATGTGTTTTCCCTGCACTGCCTCGACTTTCAAGCCGAGCATCGACTCACACCACGGTGGCACGTGGGACAGCCCTATGGGAAAGCCCGTGGGAAAGCCTGTGGTAAAGTCTCGAGGGAAAGCCACATCCCTTGATCCACGCGAAGGGAAGCGAGACTCTGCTGCTACAGCTCTGGAGGAAAGCGCACGTGCATGCCCCACTCGGGACGAGGACTGACTCCCTGGGGAGACTCCAGAAGTACCCAAGATCCATGTCAGCACTGGACAGAAATCCTCAGGTTCGCGGCACCGACCAAACAAGATCTTAGGCCCGCATCGACGAGAGAGGAATCCGAGAGGCCCCGAGCAAGTCGCATGGGGACTGGCCTTTCCTGAGGCCACCAGAGTGACTCCCCAGGGGAGTGGGTCCCTAGCAGTGTCATGCTTCCCTTCGCGTGGATCAAGAATCTGTGGCTTTCCCTCGAGGCTTTCCCACGAGGCTTTCCCAGTGGGCTGTCCCACGTGCCACCGTGGTGTGAGTCGATCCTAGGCTTGAAAGTCAAGGCAGTGCAAGGAAAACAGGTTTCCCTGGAATGGACTGAGACATCTGTGGAACTCTGGAATGGTGGCACGACACTGGAGTTCCTCTCGCGTTTCCTGTGGAGAGTGCCCCGAGCAACTTGCATGGGACTGGCCTTCATGAGGCCAACAGAGCGGGTCTCTGAGGTCCAAGTCGTAAGTCGAGAGCTCTGCTGCAACTCGAGAAAATCCAGGAGGTTCTCCCCTCCAGGCGAGATGTGGCCCATATCCGATGAGGCGTCTCGAGGCTTATCAACAAGCGTCTGGAACTAACAAACGGGCCTTCAAACCCTAGCTGCAACTCAAGAAGTTCCCCGAAATACCCTCTCCACTCGAGAGGAAGCACGAGAGTCCCGCCCACATCCAGAGTAGCCCCCGTTACTGCCTCCTAGCTCGAGAGGAGGATCCTTTCACTGAGTGGTCGGTCAAGTATTCCCGGAGTTCCCGACTCATCTCAAGAGGAGGCGCTATCCACAGGAAAGGCGAGAGGAACTCCAGATTCGTGCACCCATTCCCAGAGTCCCCCAGATGTCTCAGTCCATTCCAGGGAAAACCTGTTTCCCTACACTGCCTCGACTTTCAGGACGAGGATCCACTCACACCACGGTGGCACTTGGCACAGCCCTTTAGGGAAATCCTCGAGGGAAAGCCACAGATCCCTTGATCCATGCCAAAGAGAAGCGTGACACTGCTGCTACAGCTTGGGAGGAAAGCGCACGTGCATGCCTCCACTCGAGATGAGGACTGACTCCCCTGGGAGACTCCAGAAGTACCCCAAGATCTATGTCAGCACTGGAGAGGAATCCTCAGGTTCCGGCACCGACTCCACACAAGGTCTTAGACCCCGGCATCGACGGGAGAGAAATCCCGAGAGGCCCCCGAGCAACTCGCATGGGGACTGGCCTTACCTGAGGCCACCAGAGCGGGTCCCTGAGGTCCCCGTCGTAAGTCGAGAGCACCTGCACCAACTCGAGAAAATGCAGGAGGTTCTCCCCTCCAGGGGAGATGAGGCCCATTTCCTCTGAGGAGTCCCCAGGCTAATTACACCTAACCTCTGGAACTTTCAAAGGGTCCTTCACACCATTGCTGCAACTCAAGAAGTTCCCCGACGTACCCGTCTCCACTCGAGAGGAAGCACGAGAGTCCCGCCCACATCCAGAGGAGCCCCGTTTCCGCCTCATAGCTCGAGAGGAGGGATCTTTCCCTGCGTGGTCGGGAAAGAATTCCCGGCGTTCCCGTCGCATCTCAATTGGAGGCGCTCTCCACAGGAAAGGAGAGAGGAACTCCAGGGTCGTGCCACCATTCCCAGAGTCTTCCAGATGTCTCAGTCCATTCCAGGGAAACCTGTTTTCCCTGCACTGCCTCGACTTTCAAGCCGAGGATCGACTCACACCTCGGTGGCACGTGGGACAGCCCTGTGGGAAAGCCTGGTGGGAAAGCCTCGTGGGAAAGTCTCGTGGGAAAGCCTCGAGGGAAAGCCACAGATGCTTTGATCCACGCGAATGGAAGCTTGACAGTGCTGCTACAGCTCGGGAGGAAAGTTCACGTGCATGCCCTTACTCGAGACGAGGACTGACTCCCCTGTGGAGACTCCAGAAGTACCCCAAGTTCCATGTCAGCACTGGAAAGAATCCTCAGGTTCCGGCACCGACTACACAAGGTCTTAGGCCCTGGCATCGACGGGAGAGGAATCCCGAGAGGCCCCCGAGCAACTCACATGGGGACTGTCCTTTCCTGAGGCCACCAGAGCGGATCCTTGAGGTCCCTGTCGTAGGATGAGAGCACCTGCAGCAACTTGAGAAAATACAGGAGGTTCTCCCTTCCAGGCGAGATGAGGCCCATTTCCGCTGAGGTGTCACAAGGCTAATCACTCCTAACCTCTGGAACTTCCAAAGGGTCCTTCACACCCTTGCTGCAACTCAAGAAGATCCCCAACAAACCCGTCTCCACTCGAGAGGAAGCACGAGAGTCCCGCCCACATTCAGAGGAGCCCCGTTTCCACGTCATAGCTCGAGAGGAGGGATCCTTTCCCTCCGAGGTCGGGAAAGAATTCTCGGCATTCCCGTCGCATCTCAAGAGGGACGCTTTACACAGGAAAGGCGTGAGGAACTCCAGGGTCGTTCCACCATTCCCAGAGTCCCCCAGATGTCTCAGGCCATTCCAGGTAAACCTGTTTTCCCTGCACTGCCTCGACTTTCAAGCCGAGGATCGTCTCACACGACGGTGGCACGTGGGACAGCCCTGTGGGAAAGCCTCGTGGGAAAGTCTCATGGGAAAGCCTCGAGGGAAAGCCACAGATCCCTTGATCCACGTGAAGGGGAGCGTGACACTGCTGCTACAGCTCGGGAGGAAAGCGCACGTGCATGCCCCCACTCGAGACGAGGAATGACTCCCCTGAGGAGACTCCAGAAGTACCCCAAGATCCATGTCAGCACTGGAGAGGAATCCTCAGGTTCCAGCACTGACTCCAAGCAAGGTCTTAGGCCCGGGCATCGACGGGAGAGGAATCCCGAGATGCCGCCGTGCAACTCGCATGGGGACTGGCCTTTCCTGAGGCCACCAGAGAGGGTCCCTGAGGTCCCCGTCGTAAGTCGAGAGCACCTGCAGCAACTCGAGAAAATCCAGGAGGTTCTCCCTTCCAGGCGAGATGAGGCCAATTTCCCCTGAGGCGTCTCGAGGCTAATCACACCTAACCTATGGAACTTCCAAGGAGTCCTTCAAACCCTTGCTGCAACTCAAGAATTTCCCCGAAATACCCGTCTCCAGTCGAGAGGAAGCACGAGAGTCCCACCACATCCAGAGGAGCCTCGTTTCCGCCTCATGGCTCGAGAGGAGGGATCCTTTCACTGCGTGGTCGGGAAAGAATTCCCGGCATTCCCCTCGCATCTCAAGAGGAGGCGATCTCCACAGGAAAGGCGAGAGGAACTCCAGGGTCGTGCCACCATTCCCAGAGTCCCCCAGATGTCTCAGTCCATTCCAGGGAAACCTGTTTTCCCTGCACTGCCTCGACTTTCAAGCCGAGGATCGACTCACACGACGGTGACACGTGGGTCAGCCCTGTGGGAAAGCCTCGTGGGAAAGCCTCGTGGGAAAGCCTCGTGGGAAAGCCTCGTGGGAAAACCTCGAGGGAAAGCCACAGATTCCTTGATCCACGCGAAGGGAAGCGTGACACTGCTGCTACAGCTCTGAAGGAAAGCGCAACTGCATGCCCCCACACGAGACGAGGACTGACTCCCCTGGGGAGACTCCAGAAGTAACCCAAGATCCATGTCAGCACTGGAGAGGAATCCTCAGGTTCAGGCACCGATTCCAGACAAGGTCTTAGGCCCCGGAATCGACGGGAGAGGAATCCCGAGAGGCCCCCGAACAAATCGCAAGGGGACTGGCCTTTCCTGAGGCCACCAGAGCAGGTCCCTTAGGTGCCAGGCATAAGTCAAGAGCACCTGCCGCAACTCGAGAAACACAGGAGGTTCTTCCATCCAGGCGACATGGGGCCCATTTCCGCTGAGGAGTCTCGAGGCTAATCACACCTAACCTCTGGAACTTCCAAAGGGTCCTTCACACCCTGGCTGCAACTCAAGAAGTTCCCCGACATACCCGTCTCCACTTGAGTGGAAGCACGAGAGTCCCGCTGACATCCAGACGAGCCCCGTTTCTGCCTCCTAGCTCGAGAGGAGGGATCCTTTCCCTGCGTGGTCGGGAAAGAATTCCCGGCGTTCCCATCGCATTTCAAGAGGAGGCGCTCTCCACAGGAAAGGCGAGAGTAACTCCAGGGTCGTGCCACCATTCCCAGAGTCAACTAGATGTCTCCGTCCATTCCAGGTAAACCTGTTTTCCCTGCACGGCCTCGACTTTCAAGCCGAGGATCGACTCACACCACGGTGGCACGTGGGACAGCCCTGTGGGAAAGCCTCGTGGGAAAGCCTCGTGGGAAAGCCTCGAGGGAAAGCCACAGATCCCTTGATCCACGCGAAGGGAAGCGTGACACTGCTGCTACAGCTCGGGAGGAAAGCGCACGAGCATGCCCCCAATCGAGACGAGGACTGACTCCCCTGGGGAGACACCAGAAGTACCCCAAGGTCCATGTCAGCACTGGAGAGGAATCCTCAGCTTCCGGCACCGACTCCACACAAGATCTTAGGCCCCGGCATCGACGGGAGAGGAATTCCCAGAGGCCCCTGAGCAACTCACATGGGGACTGGCCTTTCCTGAGGCCACTAGAGCGGGTCCCTGAGGTCCCCGTCGTAAGTTGAGAGCATCTGCCGCAACTCGAGAAAATCCAGGAGGTTCTCCCCTCCAGGCGAGATGAGGCCCATTTCCGCTGAGGCGTCTCGAGGCTAATCAATTCTAACATCTGGAACTTCCAAAGGGTTCTTCACACCCTTGCTGCAACTCAAGAAGTTCCCCGACATACCCGTCTCCACTTGAGAGGAAGCACGAGAGTCCCGGCCACATCCAGAAGAGCCCCGTTTCCGTCTCATAGCTCAAGAGGAGGGATCCTTTCCCTGCGTGGTCGGGAAAAATTCCCGGCACTTCCGTCGCATCTCAAGAGGACTCGCTCTCCACAGGAAAGACGAGAGGAACTCCAGGGTCGTGCCACCATTCCCAGAGTCCCCCAGCTGTCTCAGTCCATTCCAGGGAAACCTGTTTTCCTTGCACTGCCTCGACTTTCAAGCCGAAGATCGACTCACACCACGGTGGCATGTGGGACAGCCCACTGGGAAAGCCTCGTGGGAAAGCCTCGTGGGAAAGCCTCGAGGGAAAGCCACAGATCCCTTGATCCACGAGAAGGGAAGCATGACAGTGCTGCTACAGCTCGAGACGAGGACTGACTCCCCTGGGGAGACTGCAGAAATACCCCAAGATCCATTGCAGCACTGGAGAGGAATCCTCAGGTTCCGGCACCGATTCCACACAAAGTCTTAGGCCCCGGCATCGACGGGAGAGGTTCCCGAGAAGCCCCGAGCAACTTACATGGGGACTGGCCTTTCATGAGGCCACCAGAGCGGGTCTCTGAGGTCCAAGTCGTAAGTCGAGAGCTCCTGCTGCAACTCGAGAAAATCCAGGAGGTTCTCCCCTCCAGGCGAGATGTGGCCCATATCCGATGAGGCATCTTGATGCTAATCAACAAGCGTCTGGAACTAACAAACGGGCCTTCAAACCCTAGCTGCAACTCAAGAAGTTCCCCGAAATACCCCTCTCCACTCGAGAGGAAGCACGAGATTCTTGCCCACATCCAGAGGAGCCCGTTTCAGCCTCATAGCTCGAGAGGAAGGATCCTTTCCCTGCGTTATCCGGAAAGAATTCCCGGCGTTCCCCTCGCATCTCAAGAGGAGGCGCAACCACAGGAATGGCGATAGGAACTCCAGGGTCTTGCCACCATTCCCAGAGTCCCCCAGATGTCTCAGGCCATTCCAGGGAAACCTGTTTCCCTTCACTGCCTCGACTTTCAAGCCGAGGATTGACTCACACCACGGTGGCACGTGGGACAGCCCTGTGGGAAAGCCTCGTGGGAAAGCCTCGTGTGAAAGCCTCAAGGGAAAGCCACATAATCCTTGATCCACCCGAAGGGAAGCGCGACAATGCTGCTACAGCTCGGGAGGAAATCGCACGTGCATGCCCCCACTCGAGACGAGGACTGACTCCCCTGGGGAGACTCCAGAAGTACCCCAAGATCCATGTCAGCACTCGAGAGGAATCCTCAGGTTCCGGCACCCACTCCACACGAGATCGTAGGCCCCGGCATCGACGGGAGAGGAATCCCGAGAGGCCCCGAGCAACTCGCATAGGGATTGGACTTTCCAAAGGCCACAAGAGCAGGTACCTGAGGTCCCCGTCGTAAGTCGAGAGCACCTATCGCAACTCGAGAAAATCCTGGAGGTTCTCCCTTCCAGGCGAGATGAGGCCCATTTCCACTGAGGCGTTTCGAGGTCAATCACACCTAACCTCTGGAACTTACAAAGGGTCCTTCACATCCTTACTGCAACTAAAAAAGTTCCCCGACATACCCGTCTCCACTCGAGAGGAAGCTCGAGAGTCCCGCCCACATCCAGAGGAGCCCCGTGTCCGCCTCCTAGCTCTAGAGGAGGGATCCTTTCCCTGCGTGTTCGGGAAAGAATTCCCGGCGTTCCGGTCGCATCTCAAGAGGAGGCTCTTTCGACAGGAAAGACGAGGGGAACTCCAGGGTCGTGACACCATTACCTGAGTCCCACAGATGTCTCAGTCCATTCCAGGGAAATGTGTTTTCCCTGCACTGCCTCGACTTTCAAGCCGAGCATCGACTCACACCACGGTGGCACGTGGGACAGCCCTATGGGAAAGCCCCGTGGGAAAGCCTCGTGGTAAAGTCTCGAGGGAAAGCCACAGATCCCTTGATCCACGCGAAGGGAAGCGAGACTCTGCTGCTACAGCTCTGGAGGAAAGCGCACGTGCATGCCCCCACTCGGGACGAGGACTGACTCCCCTGGGGAGACTCCAGAAGTACCCCAAGATCCATGTCAGCACTGGACAGAAATCCTCAGGTTCCGGCACCGACTCCAAACAAGATCTTAGGCCCCGGCATCGACGAGAGAGGAATCCCGAGAGGCCCCCGAGCAAGTCGCATGGGGACTGGCCTTTCCTGAGGCCACCAGAGTGACTCCCCAGGGGAGTGGGTCCCTAGCAGTGTCATGCTTCCCTTCGCGTGGATCAAGGAATCTGTGGCTTTCCCTCGAGGCTTTCCCACGAGGCTTTCCCAGTGGGCTGTCCCACGTGCCACCGTGGTGTGAGTCGATCCTAGGCTTGAAAGTCAAGGCAGTGCAAGGAAAACAGGTTTCCCTGGAATGGACTGAGACATCTGTGGAACTCTGGGAATGGTGGCACGACACTGGAGTTCCTCTCGCGTTTCCTGTGGAGAGTGCCCCGAGCAACTTGCATGGGGACTGGCCTTTCATGAGGCCAACAGAGCGGGTCTCTGAGGTCCAAGTCGTAAGTCGAGAGCTCCTGCTGCAACTCGAGAAAATCCAGGAGGTTCTCCCCTCCAGGCGAGATGTGGCCCATATCCGATGAGGCGTCTCGAGGCTTATCAACAAGCGTCTGGAACTAACAAACGGGCCTTCAAACCCTAGCTGCAACTCAAGAAGTTCCCCGAAATACCCCTCTCCACTCGAGAGGAAGCACGAGAGTCCCGCCCACATCCAGAGTAGCCCCGTTACTGCCTCCTAGCTCGAGAGGAGGGATCCTTTCACTGAGTGGTCGGTCAAGTATTCCCGGAGTTCCCGACTCATCTCAAGAGGAGGCGCTATCCACAGGAAAGGCGAGAGGAACTCCAGATTCGTGCACCCATTCCCAGAGTCCCCCAGATGTCTCAGTCCATTCCAGGGAAACCTGTTTCCCTACACTGCCTCGACTTTCAGGACGAGGATCCACTCACACCACGGTGGCACTTGGCACAGCCCTTAGGGAAATCCTCGAGGGAAAGCCACAGATCCCTTGATCCATGCAAAGAGAAGCGTGACACTGCTGCTACAGCTTGGGAGGAAAGCGCACGTGCATGCCTCCACTCGAGATGAGGACTGACTCCCCTGGGGAGACTCCAGAAGTACCCCAAGATCTATGTCAGCACTGGAGAGGAATCCTCAGGTTCCGGCACCGACTCCACACAAGGTCTTAGACCCCGGCATCGACGGGAGAGAAATCCCGAGAGGCCCCCGAGCAACTCGCATGGGGACTGGCCTTACCTGAGGCCACCAGAGCGGGTCCCTGAGGTCCCCGTCGTAAGTCGAGAGCACCTGCACCAACTCGAGAAAATGCAGGAGGTTCTCCCCTCCAGGGGAGATGAGGCCCATTTCCTCTGAGGAGTCCCCAGGCTAATTACACCTAACCTCTGGAACTTTCAAAGGGTCCTTCACACCATTGCTGCAACTCAAGAAGTTCCCCGACGTACCCGTCTCCACTCGAGAGGAAGCACGAGAGTCCCGCCCACATCCAGAGGAGCCCCGTTTCCGCCTCATAGCTCGAGAGGAGGGATCTTTCCCTGCGTGGTCGGGAAAGAATTCCCGGCGTTCCCGTCGCATCTCAATTGGAGGCGCTCTCCACAGGAAAGGAGAGAGGAACTCCAGGGTCGTGCCACCATTCCCAGAGTCTTCCAGATGTCTCAGTCCATTCCAGGGAAACCTGTTTTCCCTGCACTGCCTCGACTTTCAAGCCGAGGATCGACTCACACCTCGGTGGCACGTGGGACAGCCCTGTGGGAAAGCCTGGTGGGAAAGCCTCGTGGGAAAGTCTCGTGGGAAAGCCTCGAGGGAAAGCCACAGATGCTTTGATCCACGCGAATGGAAGCTTGACAGTGCTGCTACAGCTCGGGAGGAAAGTTCACGTGCATGCCCTTACTCGAGACGAGGACTGACTCCCCTGTGGAGACTCCAGAAGTACCCCAAGTTCCATGTCAGCACTGGAAAGAATCCTCAGGTTCCGGCACCGACTACACAAGGTCTTAGGCCCTGGCATCGACGGGAGAGGAATCCCGAGAGGCCCCCGAGCAACTCACATGGGGACTGTCCTTTCCTGAGGCCACCAGAGCGGATCCTTGAGGTCCCTGTCGTAGGATGAGAGCACCTGCAGCAACTTGAGAAAATACAGGAGGTTCTCCCTTCCAGGCGAGATGAGGCCCATTTCCGCTGAGGTGTCACAAGGCTAATCACTCCTAACCTCTGGAACTTCCAAAGGGTCCTTCACACCCTTGCTGCAACTCAAGAAGATCCCCAACAAACCCGTCTCCACTCGAGAGGAAGCACGAGAGTCCCGCCCACATTCAGAGGAGCCCCGTTTCCACGTCATAGCTCGAGAGGAGGGATCCTTTCCCTCCGAGGTCGGGAAAGAATTCTCGGCATTCCCGTCGCATCTCAAGAGGGGACGCTTTACACAGGAAAGGCGTGAGGAACTCCAGGGTCGTTCCACCATTCCCAGAGTCCCCCAGATGTCTCAGGCCATTCCAGGTAAACCTGTTTTCCCTGCACTGCCTCGACTTTCAAGCCGAGGATCGTCTCACACGACGGTGGCACGTGGGACAGCCCTGTGGGAAAGCCTCGTGGGAAAGTCTCATGGGAAAGCCTCGAGGGAAAGCCACAGATCCCTTGATCCACGTGAAGGGGAGCGTGACACTGCTGCTACAGCTCGGGAGGAAAGCGCACGTGCATGCCCCCACTCGAGACGAGGAATGACTCCCCTGAGGAGACTCCAGAAGTACCCCAAGGTCCATGTCAGCACTGGAGAGGAATCCTCAGGTTCCAGCACCGACTCCAAGCAAGGTCTTAGGCCCGGGCATCGACGGGAGAGGAATCCCGAGATGCCGCCGTGCAACTCGCATGGGGACTGGCCTTTCCTGAGGCCACCAGAGAGGGTCCCTGAGGTCCCCGTCGTAAGTCGAGAGCACCTGCAGCAACTCGAGAAAATCCAGGAGGTTCTCCCTTCCAGGCGAGATGAGGCCAATTTCCCCTGAGGCGTCTCGAGGCCTAATCACACCTAACCTATGGAACTTCCAAGGAGTCCTTCAAACCCTTGCTGCAACTCAAGAATTTCCCCGAAATACCCGTCTCCAGTCGAGAGGAAGCACGAGAGTCCCACCACATCCAGAGGAGCCTCGTTTCCGCCTCATGGCTCGAGAGGAGGGATCCTTTCACTGCGTGGTCGGGAAAGAATTCCCGGCATTCCCCTCGCATCTCAAGAGGAGGCGATCTCCACAGGAAAGGCGAGAGGAACTCCAGGGTCGTGCCACCATTCCCAGAGTCCCCCAGATGTCTCAGTCCATTCCAGGGAAACCTGTTTTCCCTGCACTGCCTCGACTTTCAAGCCGAGGATCGACTCACACGACGGTGACACGTGGGTCAGCCCTGTGGGAAAGCCTCGTGGGAAAGCCTCGTGGGAAAGCCTCGTGGGAAAGCCTCGTGGGAAAACCTCGAGGGAAAGCCACAGATTCCTTGATCCACGCGAAGGGAAGCGTGACACTGCTGCTACAGCTCTGAAGGAAAGCGCAACTGCATGCCCCCACACGAGACGAGGACTGACTCCCCTGGGGAGACTCCAGAAGTAACCCAAGATCCATGTCAGCACTGGAGAGGAATCCTCAGGTTCAGGCACCGATTCCAGACAAGGTCTTAGGCCCCGGAATCGACGGGAGAGGAATCCCGAGAGGCCCCCGAACAAATCGCAAGGGGACTGGCCTTTCCTGAGGCCACCAGAGCAGGTCCCTTAGGTGCCAGGCATAAGTCAAGAGCACCTGCCGCAACTCGAGAAACACAGGAGGTTCTTCCATCCAGGCGACATGGGGCCCATTTCCGCTGAGGAGTCTCGAGGCTAATCACACCTAACCTCTGGAACTTCCAAAGGGTCCTTCACACCCTGGCTGCAACTCAAGAAGTTCCCCGACATACCCGTCTCCACTTGAGTGGAAGCACGAGAGTCCCGCTGACATCCAGACGAGCCCCGTTTCTGCCTCCTAGCTCGAGAGGAGGGATCCTTTCCCTGCGTGGTCGGGAAAGAATTCCCGGCGTTCCCATCGCATTTCAAGAGGAGGCGCTCTCCACAGGAAAGGCGAGAGTAACTCCAGGGTCGTGCCACCATTCCCAGAGTCAACTAGATGTCTCCGTCCATTCCAGGTAAACCTGTTTTCCCTGCACGGCCTCGACTTTCAAGCCGAGGATCGACTCACACCACGGTGGCACGTGGGACAGCCCTGTGGGAAAGCCTCGTGGGAAAGCCTCGTGGGAAAGCCTCGAGGGAAAGCCACAGATCCCTTGATCCACGCGAAGGGAAGCGTGACACTGCTGCTACAGCTCGGGAGGAAAGCGCACGAGCATGCCCCCAATCGAGACGAGGACTGACTCCCCTGGGGAGACACCAGAAGTACCCCAAGGTCCATGTCAGCACTGGAGAGGAATCCTCAGCTTCCGGCACCGACTCCACACAAGATCTTAGGCCCCGGCATCGACGGGAGAGGAATTCCCAGAGGCCCCTGAGCAACTCACATGGGGACTGGCCTTTCCTGAGGCCACTAGAGCGGGTCCCTGAGGTCCCCGTCGTAAGTTGAGAGCATCTGCCGCAACTCGAGAAAATCCAGGAGGTTCTCCCCTCCAGGCGAGATGAGGCCCATTTCCGCTGAGGCGTCTCGAGGCTAATCAATTCTAACATCTGGAACTTCCAAAGGGTTCTTCACACCCTTGCTGCAACTCAAGAAGTTCCCCGACATACCCGTCTCCACTTGAGAGGAAGCACGAGAGTCCCGGCCACATCCAGAAGAGCCCCGTTTCCGTCTCATAGCTCAAGAGGAGGGATCCTTTCCCTGCGTGGTCGGGAAAAAATTCCCGCACTTCCGTCGCATCTCAAGAGGACTCGCTCTCCACAGGAAAGACGAGAGGAACTCCAGGGTCGTGCCACCATTCCCAGAGTCCCCAGCTGTCTCAGTCCATTCCAGGGAAACCTGTTTTCCTTGCACTGCCTCGACTTTCAAGCCGAAGATCGACTCACACCACGGTGGCATGTGGGACAGCCCACTGGGAAAGCCTCGTGGGAAAGCCTCGTGGGAAAGCCTCGAGGGAAAGCCACAGATCCCTTGATCCACGAGGAAGGGAAGCATGACAGTGCTGCTACAGCCTCGAGACGAGGACTGACTCCCCTGGGGAGACTGCCAGAAATACCCCAAGATCCATTGCAGCACTGGAGAGGAATCCTCAGGTTCCGGCACCGATTCCACACAAAGTCTTAGGCCCCGGCATCGACGGGAGAGGTTCCCGAGAAGCCCCCGAGCAACTTACATGGGGACTGGCCTTTTCATGAGGCCACCAGAGCGGGTCTCTGAGGTCCAAGTCGTAAGTCGAGAGCTCCTGCTGCAACTCGAGAAAATCCAGGAGGTTCTCCCCTCCAGGCGAGATGTGGCCCATATCCGATGAGGCATCTTGATGCTAATCAACAAGCGTCTGGAACTAACAAACGGGCCTTCAAACCCTAGCTGCAACTCAAGAAGTTCCCCGAAATACCCCTCTCCACTCGAGAGGAAGCACGAGATTCTTGCCCACATCCAGAGGAGCCCGTTTCAGCCTCATAGCTCGAGAGGAAGGATCCTTTCCCTGCGTTATCCGGAAAGAATTCCCGGCGTTCCCCTCGCATCTCAAGAGGAGGCGCAACCACAGGAATGGCGATAGGAACTCCAGGTCTTGCCACCATTCCCAGAGTCCCCCAGATGTCTCAGGCCATTCCAGGGAAACCTGTTTCCCTTCACTGCCTCGACCTTTCAAGCCGAGGATTGACTCACACCACGGTGGCACGTGGGACAGCCCTGTGGGAAAGCCTCGTGGGAAAGCCTCGTGTGAAGCCTCAAGGGAAAGCCACATAATCCTTGATCCACCCGAAGGGAAGCGTGACAATGCTGCTACAGCTCGGGAGGAAATCGCACGTGCATGCCCCCACTCGAGACGAGGACTGACTCCCCTGGGGAGACTCCAGAAGTACCCCAAGATCCATGTCAGCACTCGGAGAGGAATCCTCAGGTTCCGGCACCCACTCCACACGAGATCGTAGGCCCCGGCATCGACGGGAGAGGAATCCCGGAGAGGCCCCGAGCAACTCGCATAGGGATTGGACTTTCCAAAGGCCACAAGAGCAGGTACCTGAGGTCCCCGTCGTAAGTCGAGAGCACCTATCGCAACTCGAGAAAATCCTGGAGGTTCTCCCTTCCAGGCGAGATGAGGCCCATTTCCACTGAGGCGTTTCGAGGTCAATCACACCTAACCTCTGGAACTTACAAAGGGTCCTTCACATCCTTATGCAACTAAAAATAGTTCCCCGACATACCCGTCTCCACTCGAGAGGAAGCTCGAGAGTCCCGCCCACATCCAGAGGAGCCCCGTGTCCGCCTCCTAGCTCTAGAGGAGGATCCTTTCCCTGCGTGTTCGGGAAAGAATTCCCGGCGTCCGGTCGCATCTCAAGAGGAGGCTCTTTCGACAGGAAAGACGAGGGAACTCCAGGGTCGTGACACCATTACCTGAGTCCACAGATGTCTCAGTCCATTCCAGGAAATGTGTTTCCCTGCACTGCCCTCGACTTTCAAGCGAGCATCGACTCACACCACGGTGGCACGTGGGACAGCCCTATGGAAGCCCCGTGGGAAAGCCTCGTGGTAAAGTCTCGAGGGAAAGCCACAGATCCCTTGATCCACGCGAAGGGAAGCGAGACTCTGCTGCTACAGCTCTGGAGGAAAGCGCACGTGCATGCCCCACTCGGACGAGGACTGACTCCCCTGGGGAGACTCCAGAAGTACCCAAGATCCATGTCAGCACTGGACAGAAATCCTCAGGTTCCGGCCACCGACTCCAAACAAGATCTTAGGCCCCGGCATCGACGAGAGAGGAATCCGAGAGGCCCCGGCAATCGCATGGGGACTGGCCTTTCCTGAGGCCACCAGAGTGACTCCCCAGGGGAGTGGGTCCCTAGCCAGTGTCATGCTTCCTTCGCGTGGATCAAGAATCTGTGGCTTTCCCTCGAGGCTTTCCCACGAGGCTTTCCCAGTGGGTCCCACGTGCCACCGTGGTGTGAGTCGATCCTAGGCTTGAAAGTC
>NW_017203053.1:0-6164 GCF_001704415.2 Capra hircus
GGGAAAGCTCGTGGGAAAGCCTTGAGGGAAATCCACAGATCCTTGATCCGAGACAGGAAGAATCAAACTGCTGCTACAGCTCGGGAGGAAAGCGCACGTGCATGCCCCACTCGAGACGAGTACTGACTCCCTGGGGAGACAAGAAGTACCCCAAGATCCATGTCAGCACTTGAGAGGAATCCTCAGGTTCCGGCAGCGACTCCTCACAAGGTCTTAGGCCCCGACATTGACAGGAGAGGAATCCCGAGAGCCCCGAGCAACTCGCATGGGCAGAGACCTTTCCTGAGGCCACCAGAGCGGGTCCCTGAGGTCCCCGTCGTAAAGTCGAGAGCACCTGCCGCAACTCGAGAAAATCCAGGAGGTTCTCCCCTCAGGCGAGATGAGGCCCATTTCCGCTGAGGCGTCTCGAGGCTAATCACACCTAAGCTCTGGAACTTTCAAAGGGTCCTTCACACCCTTGCTGCAACTCAAGAAGTTCCCCACATACCGTCTCCACTCCAGAGGAAGCACGAGAGTCCCGCCCACATCCAGAGGAGCACGTTTCCGCCTCCTAGCTTGAGAGGAGGGATCCTTTCCCTGCGTGATCGGGAAAAATTTCCGGGCGTTCCGTCGCATCCCAAGAGGAGGCGCTCTCCACAGGAAAGGCGAGAGGAATTCCAGGGTCGTGACACCATTGCCAGAGTCCCACAGATGTCTCCGTGCATTCAAGGGAAACCTGTTTTCCCTACACTGCCTCGGCTTTCAAGCCGAGGATCGACTCACACCACGGTACACGTGGGACAGCCCTGTGGGAAAGCCTGGGAAAGCCTTGGGAAAGCTCGTGGGAAAGCCTCGAGTGAAAGCCACAGATCCCTTGATCCACGCGAAGGGAAGCGTGACACTGCTCCTACAGCTCGGCAGGAAAGCCAAGTGCATGCCCCCAATCTGACGAGGACTGACTCCCCTGGGAGACTCTAGAAGTACCCTAGATCCATGTCAGCACTGGAGAGGAATCCTCAGATTCCGGCAACGACTTCCACACAAGGACTTAGGCCCCGGCATCAAGGGAGAGGAATCCTAAGAGGCCCGAGCAACTCGCATGGGGACTGGCCTTCCAGGCCACCAGAGCGGGTCCCTGTGGTCCCGTCCTACGTGGAAAGCACCTGCCGCAACTCGAGAAAATCCAGGAGGTTCTCCCCTCCAGGCGAGATGAGGCCCATTTCCGCTGAGGCGTCTCGAGGCTAATCACACCTAACCTCTGGAACTTCCAAAGGGTACTTCACACCCTTGCTGCAACTCAAGAAGTTCCCCGACATACCCGTCTTCACTCGAGAGGAAACACGAGAGTCCCGCCCACATCCAGAGGAGCCCCGTTTCCGCCTCATAGCTCGAGAGGATTGATTCTCTCCCTGTGTCGTCGGGAAAGGATTCCTGGCATTCCGCGCATCTGAACAGGAGGCGTTCTCCACAGGAAAGGCGAGAGGAAATCCAGGGTCGTGCCACCATTCCCAGAGTTCCCCAGATGTCTCAGTCCATTCCAGGGAAACCTGTTTTCCCTGCACTGCCTCGAATTTCAAGCCGAGGATCGATTCACACCACAGTGGCACGTGGGACAGCCTTGTGGGAAAGCCTCGTGGGAAAGCCTCGAGGGAAAGCCACAGATCCCTTGATCCACGCGAAGGGAAGCGCGACACTGCTGCTACAGTTCGAGAGGAAAGCCCATGTGCATGCCCCCACACGAGACGAGGACTGACTCCCTGGGGAGACTCCAGAGGTTCCCAAGATCCATGTCAGCACTGGAGGGGAATCCTCAGGTTGCAGCAACGACTCCACACAAGGTCTTAGGCCCCGGCATCGACGGGAGAGGAATCCCGAGAGGCCCCCGAGCAACTCGCATGGGGACTGACCGTTCCTGAGGCCACCAGAGCGGGTCCCTGAGGTCCCCGTCGCAAGTCGAGAGCACCTTCTGCAACCCGAGAAAATCCAGGAGGTTGTCCCTCCAGGCGAGATGAGGCCCATTTCCAATGAGGCGTCTCGAAGCTAATCAAAACTAACCTCTGGAACTTCCAAAGGGTCCGTCACACCCTTGCTGCAACTCAAGAATTTCCCCGACATACTCGTCTCCACTCGAGAGGAAGAACGACAGTCCCGCCCACATCCAGAGGAGCCCCGTTTCTGCCTCCTAGCTCGAGAGGAGGGATCCTTTCCCCTGCGTGGTCGGTCAAGTATTCCCGGCGTTCCGGTCGCATCTCAAGAGGAGCCGCTCTCAACAGGAAAGGCGAGAGGAACTCCAGGGTCGTGCCACCATTCCCAGAGTCCCCAGATGTCTCAGTCCTCTGCATGGAAACCTGTTTTCCCTGCACTGCCTCCACTTTCAAGCCGAGGATCGACTCACACCACGGTGGCACGTGGGACAGCCTTGTGGGAAAGCCTCGTGGGAAAGCCTCGAGGCAAAGCCACAGATCCCTTGATCCACGCGAAGGGAAGCGCGACACTGCTGCTACAGCTCGGGAGGAATGCACACGTGCATGCCCCACTCGGGACGAGGACTGACTCCCCTGGGGATTCTCCAGAATACACCAAGATCCATGTCAGTACTGGAGAGGAATCCTCAAGTTCCGGCACCCACTCCACACAAGATCTTAAGCCCCGGCATCGACGGAGAAGAATCCCGAGAGGCCCCCAAGCAACTCGCATCGGGACTGGCCTTTCCTGAGGCCACCAGAGCTGGTCCCTGATGTCCCCGTCGTAACACGAGAGCACCTGCCTCAACTCGAGAGTATCGAGGAGGTTCTCCCTCCAGGCGAGATGAGGCCCATTCCGCTGAGGCATCTCGAGGCTAATCACACCGAAGCTCTGGAACTTCCAAAGGGTCCTTCACACCCTTGCTGTAACTCAAGAAGTTCCCCGACATACCAGTCTCCACTCGAGAGGAAGCACGAGAGTTCTGCCCACATCCAGAGGAGCCCCGTTTCCGCCTCCTAGCTCGAGAGGAGGGATCCTTTCCCTGCGTGGTCGGGAAAGAATTCCGGCCTTCCTGTCGCATCTCAAGAGGAGGCGCTCTCCACAGGAAAGGCGAGAGGAACTCCAGGGTCGTGCCACCATTCCCAGAGTCCCAAAGATGTCTCAGTTAATTCCAATGAAAACTGTTTTCCCTGCACTGCCTCGACTTTCAAGCCGAGGATCGACTCACACCACGCTGGTACGTGGGACAGCCCTGTGGGAAAGCCTCGTGGGAAAGCCTCTTGGGAAAGCCTCGAGAGAAAGCCACAGATTCCTTGATCCACGCGAAGGGAAATGTGACACTGCTGCTACAGCTCGGGAGGAAAGTGCACGTGCATGCCCCACTCGAGACGAGGACTGACACCCCTGGGGAGACTCCAGAAGTACCCAAGATCCATGTCAGCACTGGAGAGGAATCCTCATGTTCCGGAAACGAATCCACACAAGGTCTTTAGGAACCGGCTTCGACAGGAGAGGAATCCGGAGAGGCCCCGAGCAACTCGCATGGGGTCTGGCCTTTCCTGAGGCCACCAGAGCGGGTCCCTTGAGGTCCCCGTCGTCAGTCGAGAGCACCTGCCGCAACTCGAGAAAATCCAGGAGGTTCTCCCCTCCAGGCGAGATGAGGCCCATTCCGCTGAGGCGTCTGGAGGCTAATCACACCTAACCTCTGGAACTTCCAAAGGTCCTTCACCTCCTTGCTGCAACTTAAGAAGTTCCCCGACATAACCCGTCTCCACTCGAGAGGAAGCACGGGAGTCCCGCCCACATCCAGAGGAGCCCATGTCCGCCTCCTAGCTCGAGAGGAGGGATCCTTTCCCTGCGTGGTCGGGAAAGAATTCCCGGCCTTCCGTCGCAATTCAAGAGGAGGCGCTCTCCACAGAAAAAGCGAGAGGAACTCCAGGTCGTGCCACCATTCCCAGAATCCCCCAGATGTCTCATTCCATTCCAGGGAAACCTGTTTTCCCTGCACTGCCTCGACTTTCAAGCGAGGATCGACTCACACCACGGTGGCACGTGGGACAGCCCTGTGGGAAAGCCTCGTGGGGAAAGCCTTGAGGGAAATCCACAGATCCTTGATCCACTCGACAGGAAGAATCAAACTGCTGCTACGCTCGGGAGGAAAGCGCACGTGCATGCCCCACTCGAGACGAGTACTGACTCCCCTGGGGAGACACCAGAAGTACCCCAAGATCCATGTCAGCACTTGAGAGGAATCCTCAGGTTCCGGCAGCGGACTCCTCACAAGGTCTTAGGCCCCGACATTGACAGGAGAGGAATCCCGAGAGGCCCTCCGAGCAACTCGCATGGGCAGAGACCTTTCCTGAGGCCACCAGAGCGGGTCCCTGAGGTCCCCGTCGTAAGTCGAGAGCACCTGCCGCAACTCGAGAAAATCCAGGAGGTTCTCCCTTCAGGCGAGATGAGGCCCATTTCCGCTGAGGCGTCTCGAGGCTAATCACACCTAAGCTCTGGAACTTTCAAAGGGTCCTTCACACCCTTGCTGCAACTCAAGAAGTTCCCCCACATACCGTCTCCACTCCAGAGGAAGCACGAGAGTCCCGCCACATCCAGAGGAGCACCGTTTCCGCCTCCTAGATTTGAGAGGAGGGATCCTTTCCCTGCGTGATCGGGAAAAAATTTCCCGGCGTTCCCGTCGCATCCCAAGAGGAGGCGCTCTCCACAGGAAAGGCGAGAGGAATTCCAGGGTCGTGACACCATTGCCAGAGTCCCACAGATGTCTCCGTGCATTCAAGGGAAACCTGTTTTCCCTACACTGCCTCGGCTTTCAAGCCGAGGATCGACTCACACCACGGTAGCACGTGGGACAGCCCTGTGGGAAAGCCTCGTGGGAAAGCTCTTGGGAAAGCCTCGTGGGAAAGCCTCGAGTGAAAGCCACAGATCCCTTGATCCACGCGAAGGGAAGCGTGACACTGCTCCTACAGCTCGGCAGGAAAGCCCAAGTGCATGCCCCCAATCTGACGAGGACTGACTCCCCTGGGGAGACTCTAGAAGTACCCCTAGATCCATGTCAGCACTGGAGAGGAATCCTCAGATTCCGGCAACGACTCCACACAAGGACTTAGGCCCCGGCATCAACGGGGAGAGGAATCCTAAGAGGCCCCGAGCAACTCGCATGGGGACTGGCCTTCCCTGAGGCCACCAGAGCGGGTCCCTGTGGTCCCCGTCCTACGTGGAAGCACCTGCCGCAACTCGAGAAAATCCAGGAGGTTCTCCCCTCCAGGCGAGATGAGGCCCATTTCCGCTGAGGCGTCTCGAGGCTAATCACACCTAACCTCTGGAACTTCCAAAGGGTACTTCACACCCTTGCTGCAACTCAAGAAGTTCCCCGACATACCCGTCTTCACTCGAGAGGAACACGAGAGTCCCGCCCACATCCAGAGGAGCCCGTTTCCGCCTCATAGCTCGAGAGGATTGATTCTCTCCCTGTGTCGTCGGAAAGGATTCCTGGCATTCCCGCGCATCTGAACAGGAGGCGTTCTCCACAGGAAAGGCGAGAGGAAATCCAGGGTCGTGCCACCATTCCCAGAGTTCCCCAGATGTCTCAGTCCATTCCAGGGAAACCTGTTTTCCCTGCACTGCCTCGAATTTCAAGCCGAGGATCGATTCACACCACAGTGGCACGTGGGACAGCCTTGTGGGAAAGCCTCGTGGGAAAGCCTCGAGGGAAAGCCACAAGATCCTTGATCCACGCGAAGGGAAGCGCGACACTGCTGCTACAGTTCGAGAGGAAAGCCCATGTGCATGCCCCCACACGAGACGAGGACTGACTCCCCTGGGGAGACTCCAGAGGTTCCCCAAGATCCATGTCAGCACTGGAGGGGATCTCAGGTTGCAGCAACGACTCCACACAAGGTCTTAGGCCCCGGCATCGACGGAGAGGAATCCCGAGAGGCCCCGAGCAACTCGCATGGGGACTGACCGTTCCTGAGGCCACCAGAGCGGGTCCCTGAGGTCCCCGTCGCAAGTCGAGAGCACCTTCTGCAACCCGAGAAAATCCAGGAGGTTGTCCCTCCAGGCGAGATGAGGCCCATTTCCAATGAGGCGTCTCGAAGCTAATCAAAACTAACCTCTGGAACTTCCAAAGGGTCCGTCCCACCCTTGCTGCACTCAAGAATTTCCCCGACATACTCGTTCCACTCGAGAGGAAGAACGACAGTCCCGCC
>NW_017203054.1:0-6164 GCF_001704415.2 Capra hircus
CGTTCGTGCTTCCTCTCGAGTGGAGTTGGGTATGTCGGGAGCTTCTTGAGTTGCAGCCAGGGGTGTGAAGGACCCTTTGGAAGTTCCAGATGTTAAGTGTGATTAGCCTCGAGACGCCTCAGTGGAAATCGGCCTCATCTCGCCTGGAGGGGAGAACCTCCTGGATTTTCTCGAGTTGCGGCAGGTGTTCTCGACTTAAGACGGGGACCTCAGGGATCCGCTCTGGTGGCCTCAGGAAAGGCCAGTCCCATGTGAGTTGCTCGGTGGCCTCTCGGGATTCCTCCCCGTCAATGCCGGGGCCTAATATCTTTTTTGGAGTGGGTGCCGGAACCTGAGGATTTCTCTACAGTGCTGACAGGATCTTTGGGGTATTTCTGGAGTCTACCCAGGGGAGTCAGTCCTCATCTCGAGTGGAGGCATGCACGTGCGATTTCCTCCCGAGCTGTAGCAGCAGTGTAACGCTTCCCTTCCCGTGGATCAAGGTATCTGTGGCTTTCCCTCGAGTCATTCCCACGAGGCTTTCCCACGAGGCTTTCCCACAGGGCTATCCCACGTGCCACCGTGGTGTGAGTCGATCCTCGGCTTGAAAGTCGAGGCAGTGCAGGGAAAACAGGTTTCCCTGGAATGGACTGAGACATCTGGGGGACTCTGGGAAAGGTGGCACGACCCTGGAGTTCCTCTCGCCTTTCCTGCGGAGAGCCCCTCCTCTTGAGATGCGACGGAAACGCCGGGAATTCTTTCCCAACCACGCAGGAAAAGGATCCCTCCTCTCGAGCTAGGAGGCGGAAACGGGGCTCCTCTGGATGTGGGCGGGACTCTCGTGCTTCCTCTCGAGTGGAGACGGGTATGTCGGGGAACTTCTTGAGTTGCAGCCAGGGTGTGAAGGACCCTTTGGAAGTTCCAGATGTTAGGTGTAATTTGCCTGGAGGCGCCTCAGCGGAAATGGGCCTCATCTCGCCTGGAGGGGAGAACCTCCTGGATTTTCTCGAGTTGCGGCAGGTGCTCTTGACTTACGACGGGGACCTCAGGGACCCGCTCTGGTGGCCTCAGGAAAGGCCAGTCCCCATGCGAGTTGCTCGGGGGCCTTTCTGGATTCCTCTCCTGTCGATGCCGGGGCCTAAGATCTTGTGTGGAGTCGGTGCGGGAACCTGAGCATTCCTTTCCAGTGCTGACATGGATCTTGGGGTACTTCTGGAGTCTCCCCAGGGGAGTCAGTCCTCGTCTCGAGTGGGGGTATGCACGTGCGATTTCCTCCCGAGCTGTAGCAGCAGTGTCACTCTTCCCTTCGCGAGGATCAAGGGATCTGTGGCTTTCCCTCGAGGCTTTCCCAGGAGGCTTTCTCACGAGGCTTTCCCACAGGGCTGTCCCACGTGCCACCGTGGTGTGAGTCGATCCTCGGCTTGATAGTCGAGGCAGTGCAGGGAAAACAGTTTTCCCTGGAATGGACTGAGACATCTGGGGGGACTCTGGGAATCGTGGCACGACCCTGGAGTTCCTCTCGCCTTTCCTGTGGAGAGCGCCTCCTCTTGAGATGCGACGGGAACGCCGGGAATTCTTTCCCGAACACGCAGGGAAAGGATCCCATCCTCTCGAGCTAGGAGGCGGAAACGGGGCTCCTCTGGATGTGAGCGGGAGTCTCGTGCTTCCTCTCGAGTGGAGACGGGTTATGTCGGGGAACTTCTTGAGTTGCAGCAAGGGTCTGAAGGACCCTTTGGATGTTCCAGATGTTAGATGTGATTAGCCTCGTGACGCCTCAGCGGAAATGGGCCTCATCTCGCCTGGAAGGGAGAACCTCCTGGATTTTCTCGAGTTGCGGCAGGTGCTCTCGACTTACGAACGGGGACCTCAGGGACCCGCTCTGGTGGCCTCAGGAAAGGCCAGTCCACATGCGAGTTGCTCGGGGGCCTCTCGGAATTCCTCTCCCGTCGATGCCCGGGCCTAAGATCTTGTGTGGAGTCGGTGCTGGAACCTGAGGATTCCACTCCAGTGCTGACATGGATCTTGGGGTACTTCTGGAGTCTCCCCAGGGGAGTCAGTCCTCGTCTCGAGAGGGGTATGCACGAGCGCTTTCCTCCCGAGCTTTCGCAGCAGTGTCGCGCTACCCTTCTCGTGTATCAAGGGATCTGTGGCTTTCCCTCGAGGCTTTCCTACGAGGCTTTCCCAAAGGGCTGTCCCACGTGCCACCGTGGTGTGAGTCGATCCTCGGCTTGAAAGTCGAGGCAGTGCATTGAAAGCAGGTTTCCCTGGAATGGGCTGAGACATCTGCGGGACTCTGCGAATGGTGGCACGACTCTGGAGTTCCTCTCGCCTTTCCTGTGGAGAGCGCCTCCTCTTGAGATGCGACGAGAACGCCCAGAATTCTTTCCCGACCACGGAGGGAAAGGATCCCTCCTCTCGAGCTAGGAGGCGGAAACGGGGCTCCTCTGGATGTGGGCGGAACTCTCGTGCTTCCTCTCGAGTGGAGACGGGTATGTCGGGGAAATTCTTGAGTTGCAGCAAATTTGTGAATGACCCTTTGGAAGTTCCAGAGGTTAGGTGTGATTAGCCTCGAGACGTATCAGTGGAAATGGGCCTCATCTCGCCTGGAGGGGAGAACCTCCTGGATTTTCTCGAGTTGCGGCAGGTGCTCTCGATTTACGACGGGGACCTCAGGGACCCGCTCTTGTGGCATCAGGAAAGGCCACTCCCCATGCGAGTTGCTCGGGGGCCTCTCGGGATTCCTCTCCCGTCGATGCCGGGGCTTAAGACCTTGTGTGGAGTCGGTGCCGGAAACCTGAGGATTCCTCTCCAGTGTGATATGGATCTTGGGGTACTTCTGGAGTCTCCCCAGGGGAGTAGGTCCTCGTCTCGAGTGGGGGCATGCACGTCGCTTTCCTCCCGAGCTGTAGCAGCTGTGTCGCGCTTCTCTTCGCGTGGATCAAGGGATCTGTGGCTTTCCCTCGAGGCTTTCCCATGAGGTTTTCCCACGAGGCTTTCCCACAGGGCTGTCCCACGTGCCACCGTGGTGTGAGTCGATCCTCGGCTTGAAAGTCGAGGCAGTGCAGGGAAAACAGGTTTCCCTGGAATGGACTGAGACATCTGGGGGACTCTGGGAATGGTGGCACGACCATGGAGTTCCTCTCGCCTTTCCTGTGGAGAGCGCCTCCTCTTGAGATGCGACGGAAACGCTGGGAATTCTTTCCTCACCACGCAGGGAAAGGATCCCTCCTCTCGAGCTAGGAGGCAGAAAAGGGTTTCCTCTGCATGTGGGCGGTACTCTCGTGCTTTCTCTCGAGTGGAGACGGGTAAGTCGGGGAACTTCTTGAGTTGCAGCAAGGGTGTTAAGGACCCTTTGGAAGTTCCAGAGGTTAGGTGTGATTAGCCTCGAGACGCCTGAGCGGAAATGGGCCTCATCTCGCCTGGATGGGAGAACCTCCTGGATTTTCTAGAGTTGGGGCAAGTGCTCTCGTCTTACGACGGGGACCTAAGGGACCCGCTCTGGTAGGCTCAGGAAAGGCCAGTCCCCATGCGAGTTGTGCGGGGGCCTTTCGGGATTCCTCTCCCGTCGATGCCGGGGCCTAAGACCTTGTGTGGAGTCGGTGCCGGAACCTGAGGATTCCTCTCCTGTGCTGACATGGATCTTGGGTACTTCTGTAGTCTCCCCAGGGGAGTCAGTCCTCGTCTCGTGTGGGGACATGCACGTGCGCTTTCCTCCCGAGCTGTATCAGCAGTGTTATGCTTCCCTTCGCGTGGATCAAGGGATCTGTGGTTTTCCCTCGAGGCTTTCCCTCGAGGCTTTCCAACCGAGGCTTTCCCACAGGGCTGTCACACGTGCCACCGTGGTGTGAGTCGATCCTCGACTTGAAAATGGAGGCAGTGAAGGGAAAACAGGTTTCCCTGGAAATGGACGGAGACATCTGGGGGACTCTGGGAATGGTGGCACGACCCTGGAGTTCCTCTCGCCTTTCCTGTGGAGAGCGCCTCATCTTGAGATGCGACGGGAACACCGGGAATTCTTTCCCGACCACGCAGGAAAAGCGTCCCTCCTCTCGAGGTAGGAGGCGGAAACGGGGCTCCTCTGGATGTTGGCGGGACTCTCGTGCTTCCTTTTGAGTGGGAGACGGGTATGAATGGGAACTTCTTGAGTTGCAGCAATGGTGTGAAGGACCCTTTGGAAGTTCCAGAGGTTAGGTGTGATTAGCCTCGAGACGCCTCAGCGGAAATGGGGCCTCATCTCGCCTGGAGGGGAGAGCCTCCTGGATTTTCTCGAGTTGCGGTAGGTGCTCTCGACTTACGACGGGGACCTCTGGGACCCGATCTGGTGGCCTCAGGAAAGGCCATTCCCCATGCGTGTTGCTCGGGGGCCTCTCGGGATTCCTCTCCATCGATTGCCGGGGCCTAAGATCTTGTGTGGAGTCGGTGGCGAAACCTGAGCATTTCTCTCCCAGTGCTGACATGGATCTTGGGGTACTTCTGGAGTCTCCCAGGGGAGTCAGTCCTCGTCTCGAGTGGGGACATGCACATGCGCTTTCCTCCCGAGCTGTAGCAGCGGTGTCACGCTTCCCTTCCCGTGGATCAAGGGATCTGTGGCTTTCCCTCGAGGCTTTCCCACGAGGCTTTCTTACCACAGGGCTGTCCCATGCGCCACCGTGGTGTGAGTCGATCCTCGGCTTGAAATTCGAGGCAGTGCAGGGAAAACAGTTTTCCCTGAAATGGACTGAGACATCTGGGGGACTCTGGGAATGGTGGCACGACCCTGGAGTTCCTCTCCCCTTTCCGGTGGAGAGCGCCTCCTCTTGAGATGCGACGGGAACGCGGGTAATTCTTTCCCCACCACGAGGGAAAGGAACCCTCCTCTCGAGCTAGGAGGGGGAAACGGGGCTCCTCTGGTTGTGGGCGGGACTCTCGTACTTCCTCTCGAGTGGAGTCGGGTATGTCGGGGAACTTCTTGAGTTGCAGCAAGGGTGGGAAGGACCCTTTGGAAGTTCCAGAGTTTAGGTGTGATTAGCCTCAAGACGCCTCAGTGGAAATGGGCCTCATCTCGAATGGAGGGGAGAACTCCTGGATTTTCTCGAGTTGCGGCAGGTGCTCTCGACTTACGACGGGGACATCAGGGACCCGCTCTGGTGGCCTCAGTAAAGGCCAGTCCCCTTGCCAGTTGCTCGGGGACCCTCTCGGGTTTCTGCTCCCGTCGATGCTGGGCCTAAACCTTGTGTGGAGTCAGTGCCGGAACCTGAGGATTCCTCTGCAGTGCTGACATGGAACTTGGGGTACTTCTGGAGTCTCCCCAGGGGAGTCAGTCCTCGTCTCGAGTGGGGACATGCCCGTGCGCTTTCCTTCCGAGCTGTAGCAGCAGTGTCGCGCTTCCCTTGGCGTGGATCAAGGGATCTGGGGGCTTTCCCTCGAGGCTTTCCACGAGGTTTTCCCACGAGGCTTTTCCCACAGGGCTGTCCCCGCCACCTAGGTGTGCGTCGATCCTCGACTTGAAAGTCGAGGCAGTGGCAGGGAAAACAGTTTCCCTGGAATGGACTGAGACTTCTGCAGGACTCTGGGAATATTGACATGACACTGGAGTTCGTCTCGACTTTCCTGTGGAGAGCGCCTCCTCTTGAGATGCGAGCGGAACGCCGGGAATTTTTTTCAGACCAGGCAGGGAAAGGATCCCTCCTCTCGAGCTAGGAGGCGGAAACGGGTCTCCGCTGGATGTGGGCGGGAACTCTCGTGCTTCCTCCCGAGTGGAGACGGGTTTTTCGAGGAACTTCTTGAGTTGCAGTAAGGGTGTGAAGGACCCTTTGGAAGTTACAGAGTTTAGGTGTGATTAGCCTCAGGACGCCTCAGCGGAAATGGGCCTCATCTCGCCTGGAGGGCAGAACTCCTGGATTTTCTCCGAGTTGCGGCAGGTGCTCTCGACTTACGACGGGAACCTCAGGGACCCGCTGTGGGTGGCGTCAGGAAAGGCAGTCCCATGCGAGTTGCTCGAGGCCCTCTCGGGATTCCTCTCCGTCGATGCCGGGCCTTAAGATCTTGTGTGCAGTCGGTGCCGGAACCTGAGGATTCCTCTCCAGTGCTGACATGGATCTTGGGGTACTTCTGGAGTCTCCCCAGGGGGAGTCAGTCCTCGTCTTGAGTGGGGCATGCAGTCACTTTCCTACCGAACTGTAGCAGCAGTGTCGCGCTTCCCTGGG